>NW_009227480.1:0-12671 GCF_000690835.1 Fulmarus glacialis | reverse complement strand
GATTCTATGATTCTATGATTCTATTTGGAAGCCTGTACTTCTTGAACGTTTTCATAAGTAGCCAGATATGCATTGTGCTTTCACATACATTTTGTTACACCATCAATGACACCCCCTTCTCCCCTCTCATAAGCCCTGAATACATCTCAATTCACTGAAGATAGGCTGGAAAATAGTGGAGTATGTGTAATCTTGTATTATGCTCTTGAAAGTTTAGGAGAAATTAACAAAGCAGATGTGTAATAAAATGCAGGAGACCACAACAAATCAGACAGTGTTAAGGATGATGGGGGAACAAATAGACTGCATACATCAAATTTGCAGTGTCCTGAAAATGAGGAACAACTTTAAACCAGTGTCACAAGCTAGCATTCCTGAAGTACTTCATAATAGTATAAAGCAGCTGAAGTCTTGATATAGTCTTAAAGAAAAGCTTAAATGAATAAAGGAAAACATATTTTGCTATCTTTGCCTGCATCACTGGCTATAATAGCTGCCTGCTGCAGCTCCTCAAGAGTTGGTGCCAGTGTTGCTGCATTCAACTTGCTGCAGCACAGCTAAAACACAGGATTGTTTTGTGTGTAAGAATGAGCAATCAAGCGTGGTCCTGAGCACCCACAGAAGCCCGCTCCCTGTGAAACACAGTGTGCCCTCATGGGCCACATGCTGTTGGGGCACCCAACCAGATTGCTTGCATGCCACTTGTTGGATGAGGGAGCATGCCATGTCTATAGCTACTCCAAAGGCTGCTCTGAGGAGCTGAGGAAGGAATGTTTTTTAAGTGTTTCTCCCCCTCTCTTTTTCCATTGCATTCATGGTGTACCGTTCACATGACAGGCTAACATATGTATTTTGGCAGGGTAGCATACATATTTTGACATATCTGACACAGTGCTTAGCCTCTTCAGTCACATTACTTGTTGGTATTTATTTCTACCTTCTTTCGTGTTAAATTTATTAGATCAGTACTAAAAGCAATAACCAAGCTGCCAGTGAATAGTGCTGCATGAAAATAGTGACTCAAAGCTGAGGTAAAACTTAATAACCCTTTGTTGGCTCATTATGCTTGGATTGTTGTTTCTCATACCCTCCCATAATATATGAAAGACCAGTTCTAAGGGCTCAAAGGCTGACAATATGAATTTTGTCAATTACTTGATATTAAACATTATTTCAATGTCCTCCAGAGAACAAATTCTGAAAGGATTTTAGCAAACTTTGTTTTTCTATGAGTACTTTTATGATTAGGTTTTATTAATGAAAAAGAACTTTAAATTATTCTTGTTAGCTACGAAGGATCACCAGTGTGAAGGCTTGGTTTCTGAGATGCATCTCAAGTGATAGACAAACTGTTGATTAACTTCTGTTATATGACTACATATATTCAAATATCTTACTTCCACTGTATGAATTAATGAAACCTAGCAATATAATTACTGGGAATGCTTTTATCACAGTAGTCAGTATATAAGCCTTTGATTAATAAAAGAATTATCCTCTGCCCATTTCTGGAAAATGGGGAGAGAAGAGGGCAAAAAATTAAGGACAAAATCAGAAATGTTCCATGGAAAATGGATGCTTTAAGAAAATGTTCCTTTGAAACCCAAACCAGCAATATATTTGACCAGTCATCTGTGCAATACAGTTATCTAGCAAATAAAATGTATTTTCATATTTTTAGCTACTTGGAAAATTCAGGATTGCATGAAGGACTTTGACTCTCTGTTTAACATCATGGTGGATCAATGTAAGTGTGAATGAAAGCATTCACTGGTGTGTAATTGGGAATGAGGTTTTCATGAAGATTTGCAGTCCAGTGAAACTCACTGTGGAATCCAAAATAGTATTTGGGTGGGATTGTAACAACTGTAAAGATTTTATCATAATAATTAAAGCAAGGTATAGGCAAGGAAGAACTCTGTTCAAGCGCATACAGAAACTGTTGTTCCTGTTGCTCAGATAAAATGTGCAACTTGACTTGGGTAATTGTCTACAGGACTCAGAATGAAGAAAGCAGAATGCTGCAGTAATACTTGCATTGATTATTGTTTTGTGAGGCCTGATCTGGGTAAGTTCATACTTCTCTTATGCCCCATGTATGAGACTTTCTTAAGATGAAATGGCTGTAAAAATAACACATACTATGCTGTTTATCATTTGCATTTAAAAAAGAAAAAAAACCAGGAGGACCTATTTCATCTGGGTGATAAAAACAAAGTAGCACTGATAACTCTCTTAGAGCAGCTATTCTGTACCTTTGTGCCGTAGTACTGTGTATCAGGTTTTATATGGTTTGCTTTTCACATGCTATTCTTTCTCTGCTGCATGCAGTAGCTTTGCTGTTGTGAGTGGTTGTAAAAGGGTGTACTGAGCTCTTCTTTCTTGCCTTGATGTTTTCCTAGTTATTGATTTTTTTGCTTGTTACTTTTATTATTATTTACCTTTGCTTGTTACCTTTGTTCAATGAAACATTTTCATCAGCCAGATCAAGACGTAAGTCTATAAAGAGTACATCTGAAATTTGGTAGCTGCATAATAGAACCTGAAACCCAGACAACAATCTCACATATACTCAAGAGCAGCTTTTTTACAAAAGAGGACAACTTGCAGTGGTTTAGTCAGATCTTAGGTGGTTTTCCTGGTAACTCTTAAGTTCTTGGGAAGAAGTTTTGTAGACAGTTGTCTCCTTTCTATGTGAAGGCAGTGTTTGTAGTGTCTAAGTGCTGCTGATTGTAAGTGTGGTAATGTCAGACATTGGAAAACAGTGCTGTGTGCTATTGTCTGCAGTGAACTGTACTTCTCTCTAATTCTTCACTTGTGAAGATTATTTCTTATTTGTGTATGCAGCCTTGATATTCCTGAATATTTTCATTGATTCTTGTGGCACTCCTGTACTGTGGAATATCTTTTCAAACTGTCAATAGATACTAATAGATGTAAACAAAGCCTGACATTTTGTATATCTATTTCAAGGCTTTATGAAAAATACCTGTTTCTACTGTGTCCTGGATGTTATTTTGGACATCTCACATCCTTCTACAAGGAAGCATTTACACTTGAATATCAGAAGCACCCATATCTGAATCCCAAAATTTTGCATGAGCTGTTCTTTCCATCCTGTATATGGTATCAACTTGTAATCAAACAGGATTTTTCTTAGTTTATCTATTTCTAGCTTTCTTTATTACACTGTGTATTGTGCAAAACCCTGTGTGACAAGTAACTTCCCCAGGCATGTGTTTGGATACTCACTGAGACACAGCCTGAGAAGCAGGAACTGAGTCCTGTGGTTTAGAGTTCACAGAATGACAGAATGGTTGAGGTTGGAAGACACCTCTGGAGGTCATCTAGTTGGCTCAGGCAGGGCCACCTAGAGCCACAATGCCCCGGACCATGTCCAGATGGCTTTTGAATATCTCCAAGATGGGAGAATCCCCAACCTCCCTGGGCGATCTGTGCCAGTGCTCAGTCACCCTCACAGTAAAAAAAGTGTTTCTTTATGTTCAGGTGGAACCTCTTGTCTTTCAGCGTGCCCATTGCCTCTTGTCCTGTTACTGGGCACCACTGAGAAGAGCTTGGCTCTGTCATCTTTATTACCCTCCCTACAGGTGTTTGTATCCATTGAGATTCCCCCTGAGCTTTTACTTCTCCATGCTGAACAGTTCCAGCTCTCTCAGCCTTTCCCCATAGGAGAGATGCTCCAGTCCTTTAAACTTCTTAACGACCCTTCACTGGACTCTTTCCAGTATGTCCATATCTCTCTTTCAGTGGAGAGCCCAGAACTGGACCCAGCACTCCAGATGTGGCTTTACCACAAGCACTGAGTAGAGTGGAAGGACCACCTCCCTCAACCTGCTGGCAACACTCCTCCTAATGCAGTCTAGGATATCATCAACCTTCTTTGCTGCAAGGGCACATTTCTGGATCATGTTCAGCTTGGTGTCCACCAGGACTTCAAGGGCAAAGCTGCTTTCCAGCCGGGTGACTGCCAGCCATATACTGGTGCCTGGGGTTGTTCCTCCCCAAGGGCAAGACTTTGCACTTGCCCTTGTTGAACTTCATGAGGTTCCTGTCAGCCCATTTCTCTAGCCTGCTGAGATCCCTCTGGATGGCAGCACAACCATCTGGTATATCAGTCACTGAAAGTGGGAATTGAGGAGACTTGAACCATTTTAGAACCTGAAGTGAAAACACGTAATGTCTTGCCCAGAAATCTGTTAACTGTCACAGCATCTTGTCAGAGTGCATTGATAGACTTGGCTCAGAAAGAAATGGCTCCAGTCTTTCAAGTATAGATATCCAAATCCTCAGCTCCCAAATTAATCACTTATTTTTTTTATGCAGCCCCAATGATTTCTGAGACTTGCTGGTTTAAACCACAGGAAAATAAGTCCTTTGATTTACGTATTTGGGAACAGTTTTAGTTGTGTCAGGAAGATAGGAAGTTTTGAAGTCCTATCCACAAAATGGAAGCAAAAAAATACCTGCCTGCTCATACTCAGTGTCATAATTCTGTTTGTGGGCAATTGTTACAGGTTATGAACACAGTTTTCGCTCTGGTTTTATTTTTTGGATTATGCTGATAATTATTTACATAGCATTATAACATGTATGAGTCTTTAAAATAATTAGAGCGGGAGACAGGAAGGAAAAAAGCAGAAAGTGCTTCAAGCAACTTACAAGTAACCCAAAGCTCAAAAGAGTAGAAGTAAGTTCAATAAAGAACAGATGCAGAATGACTGTTAATGCTGGATTGTTTGTTATAACAGATGGATTTTGAAGAGAGAAGGGAGTGTGGGGCTGCTGGCATATTTTCTTTGGCAGGCAATTTGGAATTAAGGCCTAGATGGTGTTTGGCCAGTAGGAGATTGTCCAGGGACATTCACATGAATAAAAACCTTGTCTTCTTTTCTGGTTTATCCTGGTCGGTCAAGGGAGAAAAATGATCATAATCCCTATGATTTGAGCTGTGGGAACATAAATTACTTACAGAAGAGACAAGAAAAGAAAGCAAAATAGCCTGGTCATGATTTTTCAGGAACACAATCACTGTATCAGTGAGGGACGTCTTGCTGATTATAAGAAACACTGGACTGAGTCAAGTGACTGATGTGGTGCACTGTATACCTGAATGTAAAATATTCCAGCAGCCATTCGTGCCCTCGCTTGTTCAGATACAAAGTTCAAGGTAGAAAGAATTGGTAGGAACATCTGTATACTGAAATTTAAAACTAAAGTTCTTTGAGTTCTATGTAAAGAAAATTTGGTTACAGATTTGATTGTAACAGTAAAGGGTAAAAATTTTGATTCATTTAAATCTACAGATATGCAAGAGTAGAAAAGATAAATTTTTTTGTTTCAGATGCATTAGTCTGTTGGAAATTTAACTCCTGAGAGCAAGGTTTGATATACTTTGGAAAAAATGTTGACAGTGAGGTTTCATAAAATCAGATGTTAATTCTATTATTAAAGATATTAATGTCTGTCTAAAGCTTTTAAAAATTCATGGAGACCAATTTAAATATTTAATTTAGTGACATTGACCCAACCATTACAAAAGTACACAAAGCTATTTAGTTCTTGTAAATAAGGAACTTGCTCGCACATAAGACTGTAAAGCTTACTAACTCTGAAGAAAGACATATTGAATAGGATGTAAGGGTTAGAATGAAGTAAATAAAATTGAAATTACTGAACTTGTTGATCTAAATGCAGTGAATACTAAGTCTCTTAATGAATCATACTTTATCATAGTTTTGCCTCACTTTAGACAACCTTATCTTTGTCCTTAGAGACGTCATGCGTACTTTAATTTTTAGCATGACTACTCTCTGTTAATCACACTAGTGCAGTATCTGGCAATCTACCACTGGGGCTGCTTCTTGCCATTTGCAAAAATTGACTTTGTGTCTACAGCAGTGCTTCAAGATGATTCTTCCCCTTTTCTTTGTTAATCAGAGAGTGAACATGTAGTTAGAAATGGGAAAGATGGTACCTCCAACAATACTGCCCTTTGAAAATTATCTTTTTCAGGGAAAAGTACATTCTTCCTCAGGCCCTTCTTGGAGGCATTGTCAGTCACTGTGAAGCTTTCCCCCAGCTGTATGCCTGGCCAGAATGGAGAGAAAGAGCTTGTTCCTCATTGCTCTTATTACTGGTGTCTAACAGCTTCCTGTAAGGATTTTTTTCTTTATCTCTTAGGGCTGCTGCTGTTTGCTCTAGGCTGTTCCAGGCTCCATTGGGAATCTAGTGGCAGGCTTTTCCATTAGCTCTTCATGGCTACAGAATATTGTCAAAAAGAGCTGTAGCCAGCAAGGCATGTATGTTATATACTGTCCTTGATGCACAGAGGGACAGTGATGCACTTGAGTCCTTGCAGCTAGGCTTCACCTTCTTTCTTTCTTTCTCTTGCTTAATGTGAGGAATCCTAGAAAGAGTGATGACTTCTGTTCTCACTCAGCTGAACTCTGCTACACCTCAGAAATCTTAGACTGCAGGTATTCCAGCCAGGCCAGCATACAGCTGTTACTGTGTCCTAGGCAAGACAAAACATTACTAGTTTTCTTTTTCATTGGCTACCTGCAGATGAATGGGGGTTTTCTTGGATTACCTGTGCTTTGGGAGCTCAGAATCGATACATTCTGGAAAAAAACCCACACTTTATCATGATTTTTCTCATCAAGAAAGTTGAATGCAGTGCCAGCAAATCGGTATTATGTCTAAAGTTCTGCACACTTTAAATTGCAATGTTGGTATAAATGGTATATAGCAATAGATTTTCTGGGCAGATCTGGTGGGCAAATCCTATAGATGACATTACATGGGTAACAGCATTACAAAATGAACATAAATTATTGTATTCACTAAAGAAATCCAATTAAAAACCATTGTGCAATAACAGTCAGATGTAATACCTCAAATTATCTACTGCTTAGAGAAAACTTGCAATTTTGATACCATATTACACATAAGTCTTACTCTGTGTATTAACAGAAACTTTCTGTAATCTAAAAGGAAAACACATAATACTTGGATTAGTTGTGGGTGCGATGGTAGCAGAGTCTCTGATTAAGTGTTCATTTTTTCTGTTAGATGATCAGCTTCCCAAGGGACCTACAACTTATTTGTAAAAATTATTTCTAACTGAAACTTCATATGTAACCTATTAGCTAGGAGCATGTGTAATAAATTATGCTTCCATGAAAAAAAAAGAAAAAAGTAGAATATTTTTACTTTATGTTAATCTTTGCCTTCAATTAAATCCCATACAACACCAATTTAAAAATAGCTTTGTCTAATAGCTTTTGACAGTTTTGTTGCACTGGGATTTTTTTTTGAAGGGTGGAGAGGGGAGGCAGTAGATAATGTTTAACTGAGGAAATTCATAGTGACTTTTTAAATGATACTTCTCTGCAATTTGTAAATGCGTGGTTTCCTGATAGAGTGTGTAATTACATTCTAACAGGTAATCAAGTAGCTCTTGTTAATGATGTATAAACACAAATATATGTTTTATATATATTATATATGCTTTGTGTATAGTTTATGTACGTACTATATACAGTTGAACTGCTGAACTTATTGAAAGATTTCTGCATGTGTATATAAAAGTATGTGTACACAACATGTAACATAAATATGTACACACTTAAGCCAAAGTATGGGAAAACTACTAGCAAAATGATATCTGTTTTTTAAACAGATTTTGGTACAAATTGGCTTGAAACAATTGCATAGAAATTAGATTCAGACACACAGTGCTCGTCTGAGGATATAAATGTACAAGCATTCATTTTGTAAATGCTTGAGGTTTGTGTTTCCATATCATCATTATTCTCATAGGAAGAGTATTCTAAGTTCCCATTCATAAACCATATAGACAGTCCTGACTCATCCAGTGTGCTGTATTTTTTGTTAAGCAGTAGATTGAATATAGTCTGTTTAACCCTCAATCAATTCTCTTTGGCTACTACATTGAAAATTATTTTTCAGCATTTTTTGTCATTTATCCCTTTATCCTTTTATAGTGTTGTACACTGAATGCAAAAAATCTTCTAACATTTGTACACATTTGTAATTGTATGAATTAATGACCAAAGTTATGATGTGGGTTTTTTTTGTAATATTTAATGTCTTATGTAATCACTAGGGTACAATGTGGAGGAGCACTTCAGTTTGAAAGTAACTTAACTACTAACTCTGAAAGGGCTGACGGTCTTTGATTTGTTTTCTGTTGGCGAAGGTGTGTTTTGAACCACCCTGATATCTGTTGGAGGGGGCAGCACAGTGGGCACAAACTATGAAGGAGGTTTCTGGAGTGCATTGATGAGAACTTCCTGACACTGGTGATGGAAAAGCCAAGTACTGCTAGAGCTGGTACTTACAAACAAGGAACGACTTGTTGGGGATGTGGAGGTTGGGAGCAGCCCTGCTGCAGTGAGGTGGTGGAGTTCAGGATCCTGAAGAGCAGTAACAAGGGAAATCATGCCTGATGAACCTGCTAGGTTTATATGATGAGGTGACTGACTTGGTGGATGAAGGAAGAGCTGTGGATGTTGCTGGTTTCAGCACTGTCTCCTATCACATCATAATTGATGGATGTAATTGGGCAGTGAAGTGGGAATGAAAGCTGGCTAAACTGCTGGGCTGAAAAGTTATGATCAGTGGCAAAGTCCGGTCCCTAGCAGTGTCCTCCAGGGGTCGATGCTGGGTCTAATATTGCTTAATATCCTCATTACTGACCTGGATAATGGGACAGAGTGCACCCTCAGCAAGGTACACCTGTAGGTGACCCCAGACTGGGATGATAGACTAACCAGATGGTTGTGCAGCCTTCCAGAGGAGCCTTGATGAGCTGGAGAAATGGGCAGGGGGGAATGTTATGAAGTTCAACAGGAAACATGGAGTCCTGTGCTTGAGGAGGAATAACCTGGTGCCCAAGTACAGGCTGGGGGTGGACAGGCTGGAAAGTAGTTTGGACAAGAAGGTATGGGAGCGGTACAGGATGGTGGTGGTGGTCCTGATGGACCGCAAGTTACCATGAGCAACCAATGCACCCATGTGGCAAAGTGGGGTATTATCATCCTTGGAGATGTTCACAATTTAACTGGCCATTGTCCTGGGCACCCTGCCTTGTGCGCCATCTCCCTGAGCCAGGGATTGGACTAGGCAACCTCCAGAGACGCCTCCTAACTTCAGCCATTCTGTGAAGATCCTACAGGCTACCAGCTCTATTTTGGTGATAAGCAGGTTCCTAAATGCTTTCTGATAACTAAAGTGTGTGTTGCTGTGCTTTCTGTGTCAAAGATTGGAATAAGAATTTTTCTTTTTTGGAAGTTTCTTCTGAGGACAGATACATTCACATCTTTAAGAATTCAGATGCAGTAGTAATGGTATCCATGGAAGTACTTTAAATACAATGGTGCTTTGTGCTCTATTTGATTACAACTTCTGTCTTACTGCATCAAGTGTCGACATAGATTTCAAGTACTTGAAGGAACTTGAATTATTAGCATAAGTAAAAATTTGAATATGTCAGTATAATTGTGGAGGTCTTCATCCAAGCATATAAATATTGCATGCACAAATGAACATTTTTAGTAGGTGTTCAGTAATAAGCATTTTGATTGTAAATTGAAATAACATACAATTCTTCCCAAAGTAATTTTAAATGGCCTTTTAAAAAATAAACTGAGTGATGGTCTTACTAATTAGTCACCAGTAAAAACAAGTGAGCAACTATCTGCCTGTCAGTATTCTCCACAGCAATTAGTCTCCTTTGAAATATTGCATCTGAACCAAATACGAATTCCCAGGCACTATAAAATAGCTTTTTTAGAAATATTTTTTGTTATAATCTCCTCTTTGTAAGTACTGCCTGAGCCATACTTTTTGAAGATGGATGGTTTGAGTTGTGTATGGACACATGAGAATTTTGGAACCTTAGATGCAGTATATTGTACATGATAATGTAAAACTTCTGTTCCCTGTGGGTACTTTGTTCAGGTTACATTTAAGATGGAGCAGCTATAGGGAATGAAATCAAAGGTCTAGTAAATCTGTTACCTTTGGAGTTGATCAGAAGTGGCAGTCTTAAGGAGAATTGATAGAGCATCGCCACAGGATAATCCAGAGGTAAGTCACCAGGACACAACCATGCCACTTAGTGACAGAGAATCCAAGATCTTCTTACTAAGTGGGATGAGCAAATCAGATTGATAGCAATTTTTACTCTAGCACACTTCTCTCTTCCCCAGCAAAGGCTTCTGGTTCAGTTATAACCAGCACCATGGACTCAGGGGAAGAGGACATTTACTTGACCTCGGTAAGGTGTCCAAGTCCTGTCTGGTAGCCTGACTTGATGCTGCACCCAGACATTCCCCCTGCCCTGCTGAAATTAGGTGTTTTCATGCTTTGTGGCTTTCTAACTCAGATGGTTAACAAAAGGTGCCAATGGTGTCATTGGTCATTTGACGTCGACTTTGCACTCACTTAACTTTGATAACTTGGTTTATCATCACCTTCAGGCTTCTGCCCAAAGTATGTCATAAGGTTGTAACATTACAAAGAGTTCATCTTCGCTGCTTTATTTCTTTTCATTGCTTACCTTGCATATCAAAAGCAGAGCACTCAACATGTCCCAATTTTACTAGAATTGCCTCCGTACTTTAATGTATACATGGGACCCTCTGAAAACATTGATAAGCAAAGTTAAAATATTGTGTGATACTTTGTCATGTTAGCTGACATAGCAACACATAATATTGCTAGCTCTGTATTAAGTATACTTAACTCTGACTTCTGCAGCTACTGGAGGATGAAAACCCCTTAAATTTAAAGATAAATTAAACCTCCCCATAACAGTTATCTGTGCTTTATGTATTTTCCCAGAGCATACCAGAATTATCTATTAAGATAGAGCTATGATGGTGTATTGTCAAGGTCTCACTTAATTGAACAATACTTATGGGTAGCTATATAACGGTACTTTCCTTAGAATGCTCCTTCCAACTTCCAGAAAGCTGTTGAAGGGCTTTGAACTGTATTTTGAACTTAGCAAAGTTTCAACACTGAAGTGAGGATGTAATTCATGTTCGTAATTGAGTGTTACTGAAATCTCATGAATTGTTCTCATTTCTAAAAAAGATGATGGGTTTGGGTTTTGCATTTCATGTGGAACCCTAATTTGGAGATATGCTGTGCATGTATCAATGTACAGTGCTCCTAGAAACAAATACAGTTGTCTAGTCTATTTTATCCTATATATTTGTGTGGGACCTTGTTTGGTTTTTTATCATGTCAGAATTATGTAATTAATACAAAATAGGCAAGGATTTATTAAGTTGAAGGCTGCCTTTAAAACAATTCAATTTCATAAAAATAAGCAACCCCTCTTGCACAGTCAGAGTACTAAAGATTTGTACCTGGAGTACTGCATCCAGCTCTGGAATCCTCAGTTCAGGAAAGACATGGACCTGTTGGATCAGGTCTAGAGGAGGGCCACGAAAATGATCAGAGGGATGGAACACCTCTCCTATGAAGAAAGGCTGAGAGAGTTGGGATTGTTCAGCCTGGAGAAGAGAAGTCTCTGGCAACACCTTATTGTGGCCTTTCGAAACTTAAAGGGGGCCTATAACAAAGATGAGGACAAACTTTTTAGCAGGGCCTGTTGTGATAGGACAAGGCGGAATGGTTTTAAACTAACAGAGGGTAGATTTAGACTAGATATGAGGAAGAAATTTTTGACGATGAGGGTGGTGAAGCACTGGAACAGGTTGCCCAGAGAAGTGGTAGATGCCCCATCCCTGGAAACATTCAAGGTCAGGTTGGACGGGGCTCTGAGCAACCTGATCTAGTGGAAGATGTCCCTGCCCATGGCAGGGGGGTTGGACTAGATGACCTTTAAAGGTCCCTTCCAACCCGAACTATTCTATGATTCTATGATTTTAAATCTGTTTGAATTCCACTTGAGAACAGAAGTGAGCCCTCTGAATGATTTCACAGAACAAGAAGATAATGGTAGCCTGAAACTCTTTAATCAAAGCGACTGTTTGGAAGATTAGAGTACTTGGATGCATTTCTCAATTTCTTGCAAACCTTTGCTCTAAAGAGAGGCTGGCTTTTCTGCATTTTTGGTTTGTATTTTATCAGAACCACTGAGCATTTTGAGTATGAAACTGAAAATAGATCCTGTGGATGGGTGAGATTTTTTGTAATCAGTTCCATCCTGGACATTTTAAGCTGTTTTTTTTAACATACTCTTCTTGTACTAAGGCTGACTGGTTTTAATATATAAAGTACATTAAAATCCAAAGCACTGGTGTGGAGGAAAGATTTTTTCAATGAAGCATGTTTCTCTATTTTCCTGAGTATTAATGTACTTCACTGTCTCTCATCAGAACTTATCAATGAGATAAAGGCTAAGGAGAATCTCCATCCTTTATTGAATGCACAGGGAAACATAGTGACAAAGGACAAGGAAAAGGATGAGGTACTTAATGCCTTCTTTGCCTTAGTCTTTAATAGTAGAGTTATTCTTGGGGTACCTGGCCCACTGAGCTGGAAGACAGAGACGGGGAGCAGAACAAAGAACTTTCCATGATAGAAAGGGAAATGGTTAGCTACCTGCTACACCAGTTAGAAATACACAAGTCTATGGGGCTGGATGGGAT
>NW_009227479.1:16529-23932 GCF_000690835.1 Fulmarus glacialis | reverse complement strand
TGATTCTATGATTCTATGATTCTAACAAGTGCCAGAATGGGCCGTAAGAAAGGGGATGGGGAGCGGGACCTTCACACCAAGAAATCGGACTGGCTCATCCTGTCTCATGTACCTGCACCCTAATGCATAGGCAGTGAACCCCAGTGGGAGCACAACTCACTGTTTGTTTGGATATTTCTAGTGATTCTCCACCGCATTCCTCTGAACATACTACCAGGTCCATGGTAGCACATGGTTATGGCAGACAGCATCGTGCCCGAAGCTCCCTTTTAAACATCTATGCTCTTGTTATACTCACAGGAAACAGAGCTGTGATAAGGTCCATACGCAGAGGTAAGCACCTAACCAAAATCATTACTAAACGGTGTGGATGAAAGAATGACTCACTAGAAGGAATTTGATGCAGAAATGTTTACTCATGCAGGCAGGCTTGTAGGAGAACATCTCAGGAGGCACCCGAATGGAAATGTCTGTCTGAGGCACCTCTAATAAATAATTTTGGCTTAAACTCTCAAAGACCTGAAAACCAGTATCTCTGAAGAGCTAGCCTGTTAGATCTCTCTGCCTCAGTTTCTCGGTCTTCAGGAGTGTTTTCATTAAAAGGTGCTTTCAGATCTTTGAATCAGGGTTATTATTTGACAGCAAAGAGTTATCATTATCAATATGCATTGTTTTCATGAATGGATTAGACCTGTCTTGTATCTGTAATTTTTTTTCAGCAGTGTTTTAGGCTTCGCTTTGTTCACATTTCACCCAAGCGTGTGAGCATACATCTAAAGCTCAGGAAGGTCAGAGTACGGGAATGCTCAGCCCAGCTTTTGGAAGGCTGACGTATTTTAAAGCAGTTGTGGTAATGCTTCACTACTGTAAACTGAAGGGATTACCGATTATAAGCAGTAAATCTGTCACAGCTGACACTGTTTCATGAACTTGCCACTGCAGGGCAATATGGGTCTTCTGTCAGAGGCACAGATGCCCTCTGCTAGCAGAGGAGCTCTGGCTTTGTTTACTTTGCTCCTCTGGCTGTCTTACACATTATACGCCAATTGATGTCGTGCTGCATCTGTGCTAATAAATAAAATGGGCAGGTTCATTTTTTATTGCTGGAGGCATGGGGCATGGCATGGCTTACATCTGTATACACCACCCCCAGTCAGGGTGATTTTTTCCCTTCTGCCTACCAGAAACAGCCTGTCCAGCGTCACCACCCCAAACGTGCCTAGGCATTGGGAGGACTGTGCTAATGGGAATCGGGCAAAACAGTACTAGGGAGGGTGGCAAAGATTAAGTAGGGTGGATATGGGAGTGCTTGAGCCCATACACAGTCCCGTTTAGTTTCTCAGTACAGATGTCAGCCTGGCAAGCTGTCCTGCTGCCCCCGTTCACGTGCGCTCAGATCCACCAGCAGAACCGCATGCATGCTTACTCCCTGCTCTGTCCCCAGTGAAATGGAAAAAAACCCTGCTGCAAAACATCTAGAAGAGATCACACGAACACACACAGGTGTGTCCAGGTGACAAGAGTCACACACCCTCATGTTGATGGGACTTCACATGCCGTTTTGTTGGTGGGACTTCACATGCCCTTATGTTGGTTTTGCCTACAGAGTTCCCCTAAGATGTCACCATACACAGGAGGGAGTCTTGTCAGGATATTCGAGGGCAGCTCAGATGTCAATAACAAAAACCTCTGGATGTCGTGCAATATCTAAAGCTACTCAGTGGTCACTCCCACTGTAGGACAGTACTTTGCTTACTGGCAATACAAGAGAATACCCAAGCGACACTGCAGGTTTTCCAAGAGGAAGGACATCAATTTACCTTAAAAGTGGATCTACAACCTTCTGCAGCATAACTGCAATAACTGCATTGGTCTTCCTTCTTGCTCTCCCCAGCATGAAACTACACTAGGCAGAATCAGGAAAGGGAGTAAAGCACATTTCCAGGATGCTTTATGCACGTCTTGTTGCCTGTAATTTCGTTTTGGCTGACCCAGGTTTTAGCTGTTAACAAATGCATCAAATATGTGCACTGCTGAGTAGTCTGTGTGCAGGTGGCTGCAAGGTTTAAAAGCTGCTAGCGCAGTGAGGTCCTAGAGCATTAATGGGGGGAATAGCCCATTCTCTCCTTCTGATGTAAAACCAACCTGCACAGAGATAGGTAAACAGTTTAGTTGTAAACAGTCAAAGGTCTGGTCTTTTCTTAGCTGTGAAAGATGTTTATTGCCAAGTAGCAGTCCCATTTGTGATTCACGAGAGTTACTAGGTATGCAGGTCATTGTGACTCAACAGAGCTTATTATTAACAGCCCTTTAAAATATCACATTACTTATCACCTCTGTTTTCCTCCGAAGTTCATCATTTAGTTTTGTGCTTCATAAAACTCAGAGAGGTCACTGAGTGCTCCTCGGGGGGAAATTAACTCAGTGAGAGCAGCCTGCTCAGGGATTCCCTTCAGAAGCACTAAACAAGCTACGTAGTCATTTCAGTCTGGCTTAGAAAGAGGGGTAATAAAACCTGTCTGCAGAAAATTTGCGGGCAGAGATCTTTGCCCATAGATGTTTTTTTGTCCAAATCCACACTTTTGATGTTCAGCTGCACCTAACCTCTTCCAGTCCTCCATTGTTGCTTACATTATTTGACACAAGCTAATTGTTTACAGGGCAGGCAAACGGGGAACAACATGAAAGGACCTTATGCAATCTAAGGGAACACGACACAAATCATCCCCCTCAGTAGAAAAGGCTGAGGATATCTCCATTGCTTAAGCACACATTTACACATTAACATTGTCTGATAAATTCACGTGAAATAGCTGTAAAGTGTTCGTGAGATGGGGCTGTGGTTTATGGGGCCGTGGTTTAGGGCAGCCTCTGCCCGCCACCTCCCCAGGGTGCAGGGCGGGAGGCAGGAGGCAGGGTGGGCACATGAGGGCTGATGACGGGTCTCGGGGCCACTCTCAGCTCCTCGGGTGCAGGGCAGCTGCATGTGAACCCCTACAAGTTCGGACTGGGCGCCTCTGACTCAAAAGTGCCAACTCATGCTGCGGCGGCTGGTCTGCTTCCTATTTGGGGCACAACACCATTCTTTAGCTATTAGGTGCCTAAAAGAAATCTGCCCTGTTGTGTCTTCTCTGCATTGTCTTCTTCTACGCCCCCAAAGCAGCCTGCAAGTGGTCATCTATATCCAGTGTAATTCTGAGTATGAATTTCTTCAGTTGTATATACACTGGGAGAGGACAACATTGCTTTCATAATATTTATGGCCTCTGAAAATACTGGACAAAGGAATTATCGCCTACTGTAGTGGTGCATTCCCCCACCCCACTCTCTCCTGGGCCGCTCCATGATCTCAGAAACTCCCGTTAAATCTTGGCCTTGGTGTAATGAGTCAGGCGGTGAGGTGTCCCTTGACCGTATCAGGAACTCTTGCATAGCTGAGGTTGGGGAACATACTGACCATATCAGGATCTCCTGCTGCCTGCCTAAGCCGGAGACGAGAGCGGGGATAATTCGTCATCCCCTGATGCCCTTATCTGAGTCGTAGCTCAAGTGGAATGATACCGTTGTTACTGAAAACTTGAGAATTTTCACGGATGACTAAAGCCAATCATCTTGTGACCCTATAAACAGCGGTTCTAAGTGAGACCCTTTGAACTCTCTTGGACCGCAGCGGGCTGTGCCCAGTATCTCCCTCTGAGTGGGACGCCTCACAGAGCTCGCAAACTCTCAAGTTTGCAATATTTGGAGGACTGTCGCTGACAACGGGATTTGGGCTGAAACACCCCTTGAGGCTCAACCCCTCGCCCTTTGAGAAATGCCAAGACATTTGACATGAATATTTCACTGTACTCAAGGGGAATTTTTAACAGGTACATTTATCTATCTTTGTGTCTATGTGCATGTGTGTGTGAACTCATGGAGGCACCCCCTAGCAAGTATAGTATAAATACCACCATCTCAAATCTGTAATTAAGTCACTGTCGTGATTGTAGTAGACTCTACTAACTTACTTTGTAAATGTTAAATTAGTCAATGATTAAGTGCTGCTGAAATCTTATGATCTATCTTGAAACTGTGAATGAACCTTAGACTGCTGCTAAATACATATAATCCCTTAGACGTAAACTGTTGACCAAGTCTGGGACTAGGAGTGGACCCAGCCACACCTAGACTCCATCAGGAGTTTAGAAAGCAAGGGGGTCTACTCTGAAACTCATGACTCAACAGGAGGGTCTCCCTTATCCTTTTTCATCCTCGGCCTCTGTATAAATCATTCTAGCTCAATTCTAACTCGATTTTCCTTTGTATGCTTCATCCATGTAGTAAGTGATAGAGTGAACTTGCCATTGAACTCTGTTAAGTTGTGCTTTTATAAATTTCTGTTAAAATCACTTTCTGCTAATACCTTTGACGGTGATTCTTTAAGCGGCCTCTAAATCACTCATTTGCGACGAACTGGCGTAGTTGTCGGGATGGCAAGTAGTATCACTGATTACTTATGAAAGCATGGAATAAGTCCGAGTCCCAGATTCTCAGAAGAATGGGCTCGTGATAACTGGCACGATTGGAAAGCTGTGGAAGAACAGCTAAAGGTAGCCAGAGGCCATATAAAAGACAGAAAAGGAAAAGGAATTATTTGCAAAATGTTAGGCACCTGCCTCAAAGCCGCTTGTCAGGTTAGGAAGAATAGTAATAAAAAGGAACTGGACCAAAAGGAAGAGATAGAAGGCAGAAAGGCAGCTGAATTAATACTATCCTGGAAAACTGAGCAGCCGCAGAAACAGGAAGAAAAGGAGAAATCACAAAAGTTGGAAGAAAAGTTCGAGATGATGCTCGTGCATGCCCCACACCCACCTAATCCCATGCAGATTAGGAAATTAATAGTGTCCTCAGAGGATTGGGATAGCAATATTTGAGGTGATCCTGATGACTATGATGAGGGAAATGATGAGCCCTTGTTCCCCTCAGATTCCTCTGAATATGAGGCTACACCCATCATTAAAGCAGAATACATTTTAACTCCAACTGGCCCTTGACAACAATTGGTAAAATTTCTAATAGATACGGGAGCACAAATTTCAATACTAACACAACAGGTTGCCGAGGAGCTGGGTGTATGATCTGGACGGCGAAGAGTTAAAATCACTGGAGTGAACGGAGCAAGTGTTACGTGCCGAACTGCAAAATGTAAAACTGTACCAATATATAGATGATATTCTGATTGGAGGAGACTCCCCTGAAGAGGTAGGGGAAGCGGCAACAGCAGTACGGCAAGCGCTCTATAAAGCAGAAGTTGAAATCCCACCTGAGAAATGCCAGGGAAGAAGTAAAGAAGTAAAATTTTTAGGCACTTGGTGGATTGCAGGTAGTGCAACAATTCCACCAGACACCCTAAGCATGCTTTGGTATGCACCATATACCCAGTCATTGCGCTGGGATTAAATCGCAACGGAACTGTCCTCTCTCCGTGAGAACAGAGCATGGGCCCAACAAAATGGGAACAAATGGCAAACTATTGATGTTGACGCATGTGTTGTATGGGAACAACAGGGATTTATTTGTGAAAGTAATACCGTTAAAGCCCAAGACATTTGTCCTGACACTGAACAAAATGTTTGTCATTTTGAAATACATCCTGATAAAACCCCTGAAACTGTACTTATATATGTTGGAAATGGATGTGTTTGTATGAGAACTCTTTGTGATTCTGTACTTACAGACAACACCACTGTGGAAACATACAATCACTCAAATATCTGTATTTGTAATTTTACCAAAATTATGGGATGCGACTTTAACTATTCAGCCTAAAAGAAATCTGCCCTGTTGTGTCTTCTCTGCATTGTCTTCTTCTACCCCCCAAAGCAGCGTGCAAGTGGTCATCTATATCCAGTGTAATTCTGAGTATGAATTTCTTCAGTTGCATATACACGAGGGAGAGGACAACATTGCTTTCATAATATTTATGGCCTCTGACAATACTGGGCAAAGGAATTATCGCCTACCCCATACTGTGCGCTGACAGACTCTCAGTGACAGACCGAAAGGGCCACAACCTAGGACATCAGCTCTTACATTTCAAGCGTGTCATATACGAAACAAAATAACAACAGAGGCGAAGACAAGAGAGCCAAAGTTTGTTTAGAAATGGCACTGAAGAAAAAAAGGTTGTGATGCATGGCTTGACAATTGACAAAGTTAATTAATTATTTGTTTGTGAGTTTTGAGCAAACACTTCGGCTGTTACTTAAGCATGCAGTGAAGGCAAAGCCCTGGAAAGCAGCTTGAGTTAGGTATCTTAATGAGTTGCGACATACAAAGATGCCAACCCTGGATGACATTTTAGAGCAGATCGGAGAATTTGACTTCTTTCAGAAACGAACCCTCTTTGTCTTATGCCTGCTTTCTGCTACCTTCGCTCCCATTTACGTGGGGATTTTTTTCCTGGGATTCACCCCCGAGCACCATTGCCACAGCCCCGGAGTGGCTGAGCTGAGCCAGCGGTGTGGCTGGAGCCTGGAGGAGCAGCTGAATCACACGGTTCCCGAGTGGGGAGGCCATGGGGCCGGTTTCGGCAGCCGCTGCAGGAGGTACGAGGTGGACTGGAACGCGACGGGCGTCAGCTGCACCGACCCCCTCGGCAGCCTCGTGGGCAACCGGAGCGCCGTCCCCCTCGGTCCCTGCCAGGACGGCTGGGTCTACGACTCCCCGGGGACCTCTCTCGTGACTGAGGTAAGACACAGTTTGTCCAGCAAAATCACTCTTGCCCGCACACCTTGAAGCTAGAAGATGCTGGATTGGTAAAGTTTGCTTTTGGTGCACAGCCTGAGCCTGATTGCTAAGAAATAGTGAACTTGCTAGAGACCTAGAGCAAAGATTTATGTGGATAAATCATGGGAAATGATTGCTTTTCCTGGGAGGATAATACTGCAAGCTTGTAATCAGTCAGACAATGGCTATTGTCATAATTCAGTATTTCAGTCACCAAATTGAGGGTAGCACCCTGTAGCCCAAACTGAGGAATTGCACATTTGGGTGATAATCCAGACAGATACTCACGTACAATGAACAAGAAGTAGAAGATGGGGCTAAATTTGTCAGATAATGAGTTAGCAACAGCAGTGTTCTTTTCTTCCAACTTACACTATCTAAAACAGATAGTTTAGAAACTGAAAAACCGTGCAAACCAGTACTAGCAGTCTAAAAGCCATGTAGAGACCTGAAGCATGGGAAGGACCTCAAGAGAGATCTCTTCTACTTCTCGTCCAATCCCAAATCTGTATTAACTACACCTAAACCATGCCTAGCAGATGTTTCTGTAACCTGTTCTTAAAAAACTGCGATGCTGGATACTTCACAGCTTCCTCAGGCAGGATATTCGTATTCCCTTGCTTTGCTATCAT
>NW_009227479.1:8068-16518 GCF_000690835.1 Fulmarus glacialis | reverse complement strand
CCCTTCCCCTTGTAACAGATGGATTGGGGCAGAGAAGAGCACTCCCAGCCGTCCCCCGCGTCAGTCAAGCCAGGGAAACCGATCTGAGCTGTCTGTAATGGCCCCAGCAAGCTTCTCCGGGTTAGAAAGAGATTGAATAAGCAGCCAAAGACATTCATGCTTCTTTCTGGGCTGAAGTCTAGTTACACCTGAATGAGTATTTCCAGCTGTAAAGAAGTTAACACCAGTTTGCCCTCCTCCCCTCACCGGGTGCGGGTTGGTAAGCTGTTAATTGTAAATCAAAAGCAAGTTACAGAGTGCCGGTTCACTGCAGAGAAAAGTCAACCAAATCCTGGGCATTTTGCCAGTACTAATGAGGAGCAGGACAGCCACCTCTTGGCTCCCCTCCGGCAGGGCTCATGGCAGCTCCGCCACCTCTCACGCCCGGCACTGCTTTCACGCAGCGAGATAATACACGGTTAGAGACAGGTCTTGGCATCTGGGAAGGAAAAGATGCTGCAAGTGTCCTCCAAATTTCAAGCAGATGGGTAGAGAGGAGAGGGTAAGATTCTTCTCAACTTTTTAGTTTATTCGTTCAAAGTTTCTCTCCTTTTCTCACTCTCCTTGCATGTCATTGTGCAATCATTTTCCAGGGTGTAACTTTTCCACAACGTTTGGGAAAATCCGGACAAGATGTATTGCAGATGTCAGTTTAAGAGATTAGAGGGTTTCTTTTCTGGAGCCTGTTTTCTAGTTGTGTGTCATTGGTTTCCTGCCTCCTGGAACAGCCATGGTTTGTGTTGAATGTTCCCGTGCTTCTTCTGTGGTTGCCCTTGCAGTTTAACCTGGTGTGTGAGGACTCCTGGAAGCTGGACCTCTTCCAGTCGTGTGTGAACGTTGGGTTTTTTATTGGCTCCATGAGCATTGGCTACATAGCAGACAGGTATGTAGTGTGTAGACAGGTGTGAGATGAACTGTTTCCTTTGGTTATCTGCTTTCTGCATGTCGCTGAACAACATTCACGATTCAAAGAGGAAATGAATGCAATTAAAACTTGATTCAAAAGGCCCATGTGTCACTTACAAAGGGGTGGATGATGGCTCCTAAGCCCCTGCTTTCAAAGGCTTTTGTGACCCAGGAATCCATGGAAATGCCATGGTGTTGCTTCACTTTTACAGCCTCTCAGTGGCTCTGTGGGGAATTTGCACATTCACAAGTGAAGAGACTTTGTTTTCTTCCACAGTGGCAAACTGCAATGAGAGCTCAGAGTTTGAGATGAAATTTTAACTCATGCACGAAGGACTATTTGCCTATCTTTGTGATAAATTTGTTTCGCGTTAATTTTAACAGTATCCAGATGGCCATAAATCAGTTTCAAAATAGGAGAGTTTTTCTCAGATAAAGAAACAGAAGAAGTTGCTCCTTCCTAAATTTTCTTTGGTCCCCCTTTTTCTCAGTTGGCTCTGTAAGTAGCCAGATCTAGACCTTATTATCCCTCATCTCCTCTTCTTCGTCACAAATGTCATTGTGCCATGTATCTGCCCAGTGGATTTTTTTTAAAATTAGACTCTGAACAAATTTAATGCTTTGTAGCTGACCTTCCTGTGCACGTTTACCGAATTTTTCAGTAAAATGGCAAGAGAGGCTGAGACTGGAATTTGAAGAGGTGAAGGTAACACGGGGTGAACAATCCTTCTGTGGAGACAGTCTGTCTTGGAGAAATGTTCTTTTCTTTGTATTCTCAGAACATAGGAGAGCAAAATGATCAATAGCCTTTTCCTCCCATGCTGATCAGGCTCCAGAATCATCTCTGTCAGACAGATATTGCCACCATTCCCTTCTTTTCTCTTTCCCCCTCCTCCAAGGGGGAAGGTCTACGCGAAGGGGCACAGACGTCCCCCATAGTACTTCTGCAGTGTCACAAAATAAGGATGGGACTGTGTTTGTCCCGCTGGTCCCTGCTCCCATGTTTCATTGCAGGCAAACACATCATTGGTTAGGTTGTGCACACCACCTTTGTGGGGAAAGTTGCTACCACAGTCCTAGCTAACCCCAGCTTGTCCCTCCACACGGACAAACCTGCTTGTGAAGAAGCTCACCTATGCATGGATTGGACAGACCGGTTTCCAGTCCTCAGTAAACCATTATCTTACTGCCAGTGAACCAGACTATGGGTTTTTTAAGCTTTCTGCTTAAACAGATTTTTCACCAGAAGATAGTGATTTATCAAAGTAACTCTTTCTGGCCACATCTTGTGTGCAGCTATACCTTTGGCAAAAAGTTCTCTCAGGTGAAAGACATCAAATGGCTACAGCAGTACCGCAAAGATCCCACATCCAGTCTTCAGTCCCGGGCTGGAGTCCCCTGTCTGATTTGAAGGACAAAGGTTGACACGCTTACACCAATTTTTGCTTTTCTTCACATGCATTTTGAAAGATCTTGGTTTCTTTTTTGCATTGGAAACATATGTCAGCCCCCCATCCTCCTTTTCCCTTAAATCCAAATTCTCGTTTTCTGGCTAATCTTCTAGTGAATTTGAAAGTATTCCGTCCTTTTTCCCAGAACTGGCGCTCAGATAATGATGCACAGCTTATGGGATCAAAGGAGGGGATATGTAGCAGCCGCTCATCCAGGCATGACAGGACATGAAACAGCAGTGAGCTGATGCCATGACCATCAGAGGCACCACTCTTCAGATCACCTTTTCAACACAGAGGTGGATTAAGCAATCACGTTCACTAGCAAAGGCATTCCTTGGCAGCATATGGCTGTGTGAGCCAATAGAAACCAGAGGTCCCAAACCCACAGCCATTTATATTTGAAATGTTCTCTCTCTGTGTCAAAATACTGAAGGATCTTTTTACCAAGGCTTATTATCAAGTAAAAGTATGAAAAGACATGAGGGAGTAGGATATCATTCTAGCTAAGATAAAGCACATGCATGTCATAGCGTCGAGGGGTTTTCTACTGCCATCCTGCCCCAGTCCACTGTGGCCCCTGCACTGCAATTGCCCACGAGCAATACAAAATCCCATACGCTGAGAGTGTTGTGCTTAGGGCAAAAAGAAATCCAGAAGTCTCAAATTTAGTAGAGGGAATGTGAAAAAGGCCCATGAATTCTGTGTTTCCTGGATTTGAGATATCCACCCTCTTCTCATCAGACAGCCTGAGTGCAGCCGGAATTAGTTTTCCCCTGCATGAGATTGCTGCAACGCGCTGTACTGGGGACAACTCCTGCAAACGTTTCAGGTGCTTCAGGAGAGGTTTCATAAGCTCTTTCCAAATGTGCTTCTCTCTGAGGGATTAGACCTACTCATTTACTTGCTTGGTCTCTGGGCACACATCCAGGCACTGACTTTGACACTCAAGAGTCATAGGTGTCTTGGAAATGGCACCCCTCTGTCCCAAGAGGGCTCCCAAGGTCAGCGCTAACTCGCAGCACTTGCACCTCTGCCACTCAGCTGGGGCAGTGGGCACTGGCCTTCGCAGGAGAGGACTTCTCTCATGGTCTGATGAGGCTTTCTTGGGCTGGCCTTTAAGGCAAGTCAAAAATGTCTCTGTGTCAGGCTCATGACAGGAGGAAAGTTTGAGCGATGGGATCTGCTGATGTTATTGTGGAGAACAGAAGACATTTATTTTGGCTGGCATTTATTATCATGTTATTTTTGTTAACGGACATTGACTAATTTAACAGGTTTTATAAATCATACTTCTAACTGACTATATATCTCTGTCAGCTAGAAAACAAATGCCTTTCCAGTGTTCCAGTAAGCTTGTTTCTTTTGGAAATGATTTATTTCTAACTATCACTGAGTCATGGTGATACAGGGAATGACAAATAACAGGGACGTACAAGACCCTCTTCAAGAAGCGCTCAATAGTCAGCCAAGGTTGATGAGAAAATAGGTAACGATCACAGTTATCGAACAAGATCCCCATTAAAAAGCTATTGCAGCTCTGAAAGATGGGCTGAAGAGCCACACTAGAGCATTTCTTGAACTCATTAGGTAAGTCATTATTCAGAATTCAACAACGACCTGAAAACACAGGACAGGGGACTCCCCTGAGCTTCCATCAAGATGAAAAATGCTGAGAAGGGAAGAGCAGATGCAGACTCCTATCCAAAATGAACAGAGAAGAGGGGGACAGGGACCATCTCCAGCCCCTTCAAACCCTTTGACTTGCCACCCTACCCTGCCGGCAGCTGAACCTCTTTCTTCTCTTTTCTTCTTTTCCTCCGCAGGTTTGGCCGCAAACTCTGCCTCCTGGTCACAATCCTCATCAATGCGGCCTCGGGGGTTCTCATGGCTTTTGCGCCAAGCTACACCTGGACAGCGATCTTCCGCCTGATACAGGGACTGGTCAGCAAGGCGGGCTGGCTGACAGGCTACGTCCTCAGTTACGGCAGCTTGCAATTACACTTTCTGGGCAGAAACCCCCTGTTTAGCAGCTGACCCCCACTTGGTGCCATCCGATTTTTAAGGAACTGTGTGTAATAAAAGCAGACAGCAACACCATGCTGTTTACTGCCAAACTGCACCTCTTTGCTTAAATGCAGATGTTTATGACCCAAGCTTGCACCAGCTCGTAGACGTAAATGGAATAACTAGGAGGCAGCTCTGAAAACTAGGGAGCGTTCATACCTGGAGAGGCACATTCCGAAATGAAGGATGAGGTCTAGAGACAAGAACTAATTGAAAATGCTGTGAAGATGTATGACACTTTTCCAGGAAAAGCAGCAAGTGGTGCTGTGAGAGATAACACTTGTGTTTCACAGCCTTGGTGCCAAAACGATTTTTGCTGTGCTGTTTCACGTGCTTGGCGGGGGGCTAGGCTCTGTTCGCAAGCCGTATGGGAAGAGGGAGATGGAGGCAAGCAAGCGCCAGCTGTCTACTTTATTTTCCCATTTAGTTCTTAGCTGGAAGGAGTGGGAGGCAGAAAGCAACCTTTGCCCCGTGCTGATGGGTGAGGGCCTGATACCCTGGAAGGCAGGGGCAAAGTCCCCAGCTGACCGGCGGAGGAGGAAGGGTCAGGACTTGCCCTGAGCTCTACACCAGGGGCCCAGACCTGCTCTGCTTTCCCATCCAAACCCACGCCTGCGCACCCGCGCCACAAGGGCATGGCTAGGCACGGGGGCACGCGTGGTTTTAGCTGGCAGGAGCTTTGGAGTCCCCCCGGCTCTCCAAACCAATTTATTTTCTCTGTGCCTCATGCAACCTGTCCTTGCAGTTGCAGAATTTGTTGGCTCAAACTACCGGAGGGCAGTGGGCATCACTTACCAGATGGCCTTCACTGTGGGACTCCTCATCCTCACCGCCCTGGCTTACGCGCTTCCGCACTGGAGGTGGCTCCAGCTCGCGGTCACACTGCCCAATTTCTTCTTCCTGCTCTACTATTGGTAAGTGCCCGCTGTTACAGCTCCCAGCAACCCCGAGCCGAAAACGGGGGACTGTAACTGGGAGTGAGGCTTCTCTGTAGGGATCGGCCATAGTGCTACAGGTAGGGTTCCTAAGACGACATAGGATCAGATCTGGCGTTTTTCTGTCGTTCTGTTCCCCCTGCCCAGGGCGTTAGCCTGAATCACCTAAGAGCAAGGGCCTACCTGCGACATGTCATAACGCTTCTGTGTTTGGAGTCCTTGCCGCCCGTCACAAACTAATAAGTCGTTATTTCTTGAACAGTACTTGAGCTACTGTGAGAAGTGCGTTTTTCTAATAATTGGTTAAAATTGCTTTTTTTTTTAAATGCGATCAACTGACTTTGTTGACTATTTGTAAAAAAATTAAGTGAAAATGCTCCTTAGAAAATTCCATAACTAGATCAGGGAACAGATTTGGGAGAGGTTTTTTTGTCTTTTGGGGTTTTTTTTGAAAGTTTATTTTTAACATGGGGAAGCTGAAAGATCAGGTTTACAGCTGTTCTTTTTTATATCCACAGACTATTAGCCATTTCTAAAACATGTCAACAGAATTTATCTCAGACTAATGTTTCCAAACTATAATAAAGTGGTTTTAGCCTTAAAAAAAAACACATCAGGCTACATTGCCATTCAAGTGGAGCTCAAATCAGAGTGCAATCACTGACAGACACAGCTACCACTGAGTTCAATACCGCACATGGATATTTAATACACTGTAGGATCCTAGCCTGAGAAACTCAGTTCCATTTTCTTTTTCTGTATACCAGTAATGTGCATTTTCCTCCCCCATAGCTGTCACACTTATATGTGTTGCAGGTGTCTGCCTGAGTCTCCCAGGTGGCTCATAGCTCAAAAGCAAAATGACAAAGCTATGGAAGTTATTAAACACATCGCCAAGGGAAATAAGAAGAAGCTACCTCTCTCTTTCCAGGTGACTGCACTGCATTTGCTGCATATATGCAAACCTCGAGGCAAATAATGTTATGAGTTTAGGATTGTTTTGGGTTTAGAGTAGGGAGCAGCTTGGCGACCAAAAGCACTGCAGTTCCTTAAAGCAAAGGTAAGTGAGTTTTCTTCTCTTTGACTGCCTAGGACCCTGACAGAGCATATTTGGGAAAAGAGGCTTGCAAAAATAGCCAGCAGACAAGAAAAATTCTTCCTTTAAGTAGTATCAATCAACAGTAAACTTGCCAAATCTCATGACTTAAAATTCCAGAACGTCCTTATTCATTACTTTTTTAAATGATGCTTCATGCCATGCAACAGCCTCATACACATGGCTACACAGATATGAAGACTGTCTATATAAATTTTCATGTTTCTTTTCCCCAAAACACTCTGGAAAAGTTATTTTGCCCTTAGTTACTTAACTGGCAAATGAAAACCCACATCCTCCCATTAATCCAGAGGCAAATATTCATCGCAGTGCTCCATCTTCTCCCCTGCCCACTGTAATCTCTTGTCCTGTCGCTTGTGCTCCCAGAATCTCAGCTCCGAAGATGAAGATGGAGAAAAGCTGAAACCTTCATTTCTAGACCTGGTCAGGACACCTCAGATTAGAAAACACACGTTCATTTTGATGTACAGTTGGTAAGGGAAGGCTTTTGCAGCCTAAATGGAGGTGTGTGATTTGGTGCCCTAAATCATCATCATTGATTTAAGCCCGTTTTGCTCCTGACCAGCTGCAAGTCTCAGCTCTTTGCGTAAATTCTCTCCCAAAGGGTTTGGCTTCATTTGCACCCTGTTCTCTGCCCAGGTTCACGAGCTCCGTCCTCTACCAGGGGCTCATCATGCACATGGGAGTAGCCGCTGGGAACATGTATCTGGATTTCCTCTATTCTGCTCTCGTCGAGTTCCCAGCCGCCTTCATCCTCATGCTAACACTGGATCGCATTGGCCGTCGCTACCCCTGGGCTGCCGCAAACGTGATGGCAGGTGGTGCTTGCCTCGTTACAGCGTTAGTCCCAGACAGTGAGTCATGCAAACCTCCTCCATCCATGAATTCTCTCCCTGTCTCTTAGTTATTGCCCTGGAAAATGGAAAACAATCCTTGCTAACCTGGCCCATGTCAGTATTGTGATCCAATGAAGACCAATACCGTAAAAGCTAATGTATGTCCCACCATCAGCATTTATACCAGCTAATGAGAGGCTGGAGAAATGGGGTGGATTAAATTTCCAAAATGGCATCAAATCACATAGCAAGTCTGCAGGTGCTAGATCATGAAGCATGCCATGATAAGTCCACAATTTTTGTCTGACCTAAAATTTGGATTTGAATGCACAATTCAGGGGTTTCATCCAAAAATCCCCAAGTTTTCTGTTTCTAAAAAGGGAAAATGTATGGGCACGCGCACACGAACACCATCTGGATACAGCAAGTGCTTTCTGCCATCAGCAGGGCTGCTGCCATGAATGTAGGATGTTGAGCAACCATGGTGACAGGCACTTGGCTTTTGTTTAGCTAAGTGTTCGCTCCCAGGCCATAGTCTCAAAGCAATGTGTCCCTTAAGGGCCACCGAATGAGACATCTTTCCTTTTCCTTTATGGAGTACAACTAGACTGAAACCACAGACATAAGTGCCAAACAACTATCAGTTCACGGGGGGACAAGGACAAAACCACAAAACGTTATGGAGAAATGTCATAGACAAAAAACCCAAAGCGTCCAGACAATGGAAACTCATTTTAACAAGTGACTGGGGAGTGCAGGGGCTATGCGAGGGACCGCTGGGCTTTGCTGGGGGAGCGCAGGGGTGGGAGTCCTACGGCCCCCATAAGTGCCAAACAACTATCAGTTCACGGGGGGACAAGGACAAAACCACAAAACGTTATGGAGAAATGTCATAGACAAAAAACCCAAAGCGTCCAGACAATGGAAACTCATTTTAACAAGTGACTGGGGAGTGCAGGGGCTATGCGAGGGACCGCTGGGCTTTGCTGGGGGAGCGCAGGGGTGGGAGTCCTACGGCCCCGCAGCTGCTGCCGGTGCCGGGGCGTGGGGAGCAGCACTGCCCGGCTGAGCGCCTTTCACTGGGGACGGGGGGAGACGC
>NW_009227479.1:0-8043 GCF_000690835.1 Fulmarus glacialis | reverse complement strand
AGGCTTGGCGGCAGCACCCGCCAGCAAAGACCCCAGCCTTCCCCGCTTGCCTGTGTCGGCACCGCCAGCCTCGAGCTGAGCCACCTTCAAAGCCCATAGCCCAAAGTCCGACCCTCCAGAAAAGGGTTGTTTTTCACGCAGGCCGGCTCTGCGGGGGGCGGTGGGGCGGGCAGAGCCCCAGCGGGGAGGCAGGGATGGCCTCGGACTCCCACAGCTGCACTTGCTGCAAACCACATGCAGCAGTGACTGGTGTCTCAGGTCTGGAGAGGCTCTGCCAGCTCACCGGCAGCTATGGGTCAGTAAAATACTGCCCTGGGCTTGATGCGTCCCTCAGCTGGCTAAATGAGGGAGAAACTCAATGCTTCGAGTGTGCTAATAGCTGGAACATCTGAAGCCATGATCCAAGGTCATTTAGGGATCTAAAAGCCCACGTGGCACACAGAGCTGTCCTGGACTCACTCTACGTGCAGGGCTGGGATATTCATTTACTGGCAGCAGAGAGAGATCTGTAGCTCCAGGTGTGAAAGCAATTGTGGAGCATACACTGAGAGACAGGGAGGCCACACAAACTTGTCCCAGCCTGAAAGCCATCAGAAGCCTCTGTGCAGAAGTACAGAGTATCTTGCTGATAAGCAGATTTCAACTACCAAACAATGCAGCTGCCCTCTGTTTAGTTTTATTGCGAGCAAGAAATGTTTTCTTGCGTAAGCTTTTGGTTAATGCACTGGATAACCCAAACTACTTTGTATCATTGATTTCTCCTCTCTGACAGCACCCTAGCAAAGACTCAAGTCTTAGTTATTTGCTTGAATCACAATACAATTGCATTATAATTGTATTGTACCATCACATGCTGTCCTCTTGACCTTTCATGACAGCAAACGTACTGTTTCCTTAAATTAAATCTTTAATGCTCTTTTATGCCAAGAGCAGAAAAAAAACGTAGTTTTGTATTCCAACCTTAATGTGCACAATGTCTTTCCAGCTCTTTATTGGCTTAAAATGACTGCAGCTTGCTTGGGCAGGATGGGAATTACCATGTGCTACGAAATTATTTGTGTGGTAAATCCTGAGCTGTATCCAACCTTTCTCAGGTAAGTGCACCATCTTCTGTTAGCTGGTAAAAGCACGGGGTGTCTCTCTAGGAGAGACTGTGAGAGGCCGACTCAAGGCTGTGGATGCAGCTGAGGAGCCTGTGGCTCATGTACTGCCCTGGAAAAGGAGTTTGCAGGTATAAAACACACCTTGCAAAGGTGGAGAAGAGCTGCTGGGTGGTGCAGCAGAAACCCACCACCTTCCCTGGCCAAAGCCCCTTTCCCGCTTCTGAGCCCAGCACGGAGGCAGCAGGTTTCTGAGGGGATGTGAGCAACTGAGTAGATCTGAGCAACCTGATCTAGTTGAAGATGTCCCTGCCCGTGGCAAGGGGATTGGACTAGATGACCTTTAAAGGTCCCTTCCAATCCAAACTATTCTATGATTCTGTGTGTAAGAAACCTTCCCAGACACCCTCCAGGCTCCCCTTCCAGTGCAGTTCAGTGAACCAGGAGAAGTCAAGTGCTTATTAACATCTCTCCTCCAATATAGGGCTAATCTTAATGTCTTGCCTTGTCTAACTCTCTCCCTCCTCACCCATTTCATCTTGTGGTATTTCTCCATGGGAGGATGCTCTGCCTGTGCTCTCTTTTGATTATGTTCACCACGATAGGGGCCAGGCCCTTCTAAGTCCCTTCCTAAGCCCCAGGGTGTTATCTGTCTTTTCCTCCCTGAGGCTCATGGCACATCCCTCCTCCCATCAGCTGCAAATCCCCCGGGCAGGGTGCTGACCCGCTCATCCCGGCAGCAGGGGATGGGTCCTGCCCGGGCGCTGGGGTGCAGAGCTGGACGAGGCACCCCCAGGCAGAGCCGGTGACATGTGTGTGTGCACGTGTGTGCACGCATGTCTGCATGCACGTGCTTTGCAGGAACCTGGGAGTCCTCGTCTGCTCTTCCATGTGCGACCTCGGTGGGATCATAACGCCCTTCCTTGTGTACAGACTAGCGGAGCTCTGGCACGAACTGCCCCTGGTCATCTTTGGTAAGAGAGCTGCGAGACGGGTCGGTTGGCCACAGCCTAGATTAATGAGTTTGGTGATCTATTTCCCGCCTTTAAAAAAAATGTGGAGAGATGTGTATACACATGTGTACACATGTAAGATACAGCTTGGTAAGTCTGTTTCTTCTGGGTGTTTGGAAGTTGTCACCCCTTAGCCCTTTCTGCAGTGAAGGGGACCCCATGTTTTCGGGACAGCTTTGACTTCCTCCTGCGGAGCCCTTCCCAAGGGAGGAACGTCTTTGGGTTCTGCCTCTCTCACCTGCAGCGTGGTTACAGGACCGAGGTCTGAGCAGGATGGGCTCTTGTCTCCCTACACAAAAGTCACACTCCACCTCTTTCTGCTACCTCAGGGGGCCCAGTCTGTCAAGGATCCCATGGCAATTTAGGAGAGCAAAGCAGCATGTCAGCCCTAATGTTAAGGCTGCTATCCTAAAAAGAGGGCAGCCTCGAATGTCTGCTGCTGCACGTATTCAAATCGGTGTGCCTGCATGCACCGTCTGCCCTGAGTATGGCCATAGCAGGGTCTAAAACTAATCAGAAAGTGAAATTGGCCAGGTGGGCTGGTAGCAACCTTTCGAGTATGTCCTAATCTAGCCAAAAGTGGGGATGACATCTACCTAGTGTCACCCCAGTCCCATGCCAGTTGGACAACCAGAGCCAAAACCTGTTTCCTTTGCATTGTGTGCACAAAGCAAGGGAGCCAGACCACCTCTGGGTCTATGGCCCAGAATAGCTTTCCAGTCCTCATCTGCACCTCAGAAACGTCAGCAATTACTCTGAAAAATGAGAATCATGTAGATAAAAAGCCAAGTGTTATTATCAGTTTGAAGAGTCCTTATTCAATCTTTGGGGCAGCTGTGAGAATTAATTAGTAACTTGGAATTAAACTCGGGCATGACCATTGTGTTGCCTTTGTGATCCTTGTTCTGTGTTTGCAGCTGTGATTGGTTTAATCGATGGCGGCTTGGTTTTGCTCCTACCTGAGATGAAGGGAAGGGCTCTGCCTGAGACCATTGAAGATGCTGAAAATCTGCACAGGTATGGCATTAAGCATCCTCCTGCAGAGCAGAGCAACTCTCCTTTACATCTGCAAAATCTGCTAAAAAAAACATTTATTGTACATCTCCGAGGATCTGTTGGGTTTTGTTGTAAATGTATAAATACAGTGGATGGCTGGTGGGTAACTCATCCCCAGTAGCAATATCAGGCTCTGGGCTCTCCTGTACCATCTGACCAGAATCCACTAACACCTTACGCGGGAGGCAGACAGTAAGAGAAAGCGTGGAGGGCAGTTTCACGGGCCATCTGAAAAGCATCAATCTGGGCTTCAGTCACTCCTTAGGCAGCGCGTACAGCCACTCTGCCTTGGGAGGCATCTGTCAGCACAGGGAAACGCGTCCTCCCTGCCACGGCTGGCAGCTGCCAGCAGCCGAAGATGGCTATTGAGCAGGAGAGCACCTTGGCACGGGAGCAGGAGCTTTCAGCAGCTTGTTCAGCCATCCTACCTGTCCAGGGAAGGTTACACAGAGGGGCGAAGGCACAGCTCCTTGGGGTAAGGCGAGCAGGTTGGTGGCATGGAAACCCTACTTGAGCTGGCTGTTGTACCTGTGCGAAGTAAAGCCAGGGAACACAACCCTTGATCACACCATCCTCCCAAAACTTAGCAGTCCCATCTAAGCGTCTGTGGCTGCCAGCTGCACCCCGCATGTGCCCAGGGGTGCTCACCACCCCGGTCTCACCTCCCATATGCAGCTGTGCCAGTCGGGGGACGGCTGATGTCCCCAGAGATGCTCACATCCGATGGGGACAAAGCTGGCTGAGGTGTGGTTTTAAACTTGGGGAGCAATGCAGGATATGTCCTGTGATTTCAATGCTTTCTCCTTCTGGAATGACTCAGACTTGCTGGAGCAGCTCCCAGGGTGAGGGTAGAGCTCCACAGGCACTGAAGGAGCTGCTCGGATTTACTGAAGCTGATGTGGAGCCAAAAGACACTTAGCCTGGTAAAAAACTGGGCGTGGGAGAAAAAGGACCCAGCCTGGCCAGAAAGGAATGGCAACATAGCACAGGGTAGAGCATGGGGAAGTTGCCTCTAGGAAAACTTAGGAAGTCCATACATGCAACTGCACACCCAGATGTTACTTTAGAAACCACCTAGAATAACAGTTTTTACAGTAGGAAATGCCAGAGTTAAAGTTACTAATGCTACCATTGTGATAGGATTTCCAGACAGCAGCGCAGCTGCAACGAGGCCACAGAAAGTCTCCACTTAACTCCTTATTCTGCTGCTCTTCAAAATAATCTAACCTCATTTGCAAAATTGCCAGGGATGAGACATCCGTTAAACCTAGTTTTCAATGAATGTAAGCATATGGATTATTTGATGGATCATGCTGTTAGCCACCAGAAGCATCACCTGCATTTTCCCCTTTCCTTCCGCAGGCAAGAGAGAAGCAAAGAAAAAACAATTTATCTCCACGTTCTGACTTCCGAAGCTGCCCCCAAGTAAGAATCATAGAATCATTTAGGTTGGAAAAGACCTTTAAGATCATCGAGTCCAACCGTTAACCTAGCACTGCCAAGTCCACTACTAAACCGTGTCCCTAAGCACCACATCTACACGCTTTTTAAGTACCTCCAGGGATGGTGACTCAACCACTTCCCTGGGCAGCCTGTTCCAATGCTTGACAACCCTTTTGGTGAAGAAATTTTTCCTAATGTCCAATCTAAACCTCCCTTGGTGCAACTTGAGGCCATTTCCCCTTGTCCTATTGCTTCTTCCCTGGGAGAAGAGATTGACACCCACCTCGCTACAACCTCCTGTCAGGTAGTTGTAGAGCACGATGAGGTCTTCCCTCAGCCTCCTCTTCTCCAGGCTAAACAACCCCAGTTCCCTCAGCCGCTCCTCATAAGACTTGTGCTCTAGACCCTTCACCAGCTTCGTTGCCCTTCTTTGGATACGCTCCAGCACCTCAAGGACCCATTTTGCTCCGGATCTGCCTTTATTGGGGCAGCGAGGCAGAAGGGGGATGGCAGAGCAGCTGTAGCAAGCCCAGCCCTCAACCCCACATGCAGGGGACAAGCCAGGCCAACACGATGATCTTTTCCCCATTGCACTCTCCCAGCTGCTCGCAGTCTGCGGCTTGGGACTTCCCGAGCCAGAGGTCATCTGCCCACATTTCTGCTTCAGTCCCTCGTGGACGGTCCTTCCACAAATTTTTCTATTTGCCTTCTGAACACATTCATGCTTCTGGCATCCCAGGGCATCTGGCAGCAGCAGCTCGTACGGCGTGAGTGGGAAATTCATGAAGGAACGCTTTCTTCTGCTTGTTATAAAACTAAAAATCTCTTCGGGCTGCTCACTCACAGCTCATTTCTGTAGTGAGCAGGAGTGCATTCCTGAGCCAAACTCACCTCCTCCAAGCTACACCTGATTCTGCATGAAAGCAAGCATGTAGACAGTAACTGATTTACTGTCACAATTCCCCCTGCACCCGTTAAAAACTTGGTACAGGTCTATGGCTCCTGATGCCCAGCAGGTCGGTTTTGTGAGTCAGCTCCTGCTGCCCATCCGCGAGCACTGCCACTGCAGAGCCCACTTCAGGAGGCCGGGACATCCAGAAGCCCCTCTTCCCTCCCAGTTTATTCCTCTTCTTCCAGAGAAATAAGTACAAAAATAAGTACTTCTAAGCCCAGACTGGCTTTTAAGCAATCCCAGAATTGGACTGGATATTAGGCAAGCTGGAAAATGAAAAGGAAGGTGAGGAGGAGTTGGAGGCAACGAAGCCTCACGACATGGGGGCCGCGTGCAACTACAACATCGTTAGGGATCAGTGACAGGGCAGGGGGAGAAAGCCCCATCACGGACACCCACGGGGAGCGGCACGAACAATAACAGGACACTGCATATTAAAGCATATTCATGTTTGTGTTCACACGTTTGTTTTCCTAATGCCATGAGTTTGGTTTTTTGCATGGCCAAATTCCAAAACAGCTTGTAAGGGATAAGGACTGAGCGGGGGGGAAGAGGAGCCAAAAAAAGGATATGGCTTTCTAAGTAGATCTCCCTCAATAACATGCTGGAAAAATCACTGCTCTAGTGCTTTTGAAGGTTGAAGGGTCCTCTTCACAGCACTTGGGAAACACTTAAAATGTGATTCACATCATATTCGTCAACTTGTGTGTATTCTCTGGATTTGGGTTTGTCTCCTGACCAGTCCCAGTTCTGGGAAAAGGCCCGATTTTCTTCATATTTTAAAACATTTCCAGAATGTAAGATGACACAGTGCCATACAGTAGGGATGGGACTGGAGCAAGTTGCAAATAAAATCTAGCACATGCATTGTTTTGATTACACAATAAACAGGGGAGCTAGAAACCACATGAGCTTTTTACTGGCCTGTAGGATGTGATTTTCTGCCAATTCATGAACACATGCACACAAGAACACCTTGACAAAACAACCATGTTAAGATTACAGTTTGCAGACAATAAGCCTTAATGAGTCTCTGATACACCACAGAGCCTGTGGCCATGTTTGATGGGATAAAATTAGCACTGGAGCCTCCAAATAGCAGCTATGCTGGCGTGGTGGTGTCGGTGCTGACAGCAACAGCAGAGGACAAGAACAGTGCATAGAAAGTGCCGCCCTGGACCACATCTACAGCCAGGCTGTCCATCAGATGATGCCAGAGAGAAGACCAGAAACTTTGTAAAAGTAAAGAGCAACTCTTTCCAAAACCCAGTTACTGAAGGTTGGTGGGTACCCTGAAACATGGAGTTTTTATGTTCTCTTTAGGCACAGTCCTTATACTGTGGTTTTAAGCAGTTGGTGGGGGACAGGGCCTTCTTAAAAGGCCAGTCTCACTTTCATTAACCTGGACACAGCCATGTTCAGGTGCTCCCTGGGTTGCCTGAGCCAGCCAATAGTTGGGTCCTGAAGTGCTCCTTCCCGAGCTCCAGGGACAGCCCTGCCCCTGAGCGGGTTATGCAGCCCCAGGAGCAGACAAGCTTCAGCTGCTATTAATGGAAAGGGAAACTGGCAAACTGTTGTTTTATCTAAGGCAGGATGTTAAGACAGTTTGTCCCATGCCCTGGAGGAGATCCACTCTACCACGCACTCAGGACACAAAAGCTCTCTGAACTTAAAAGCAACCATGTGCAGCTGGACCAGGTTTGACACGTTTCATTGACTTCCCAACTCCAGGAAGTAATACATGAATTGACAAGGTCGCCAGCAAGGAAATCGATGAAGCACATTTGCCCCTGTGCTCATCAAAGTGCCACCAGAAGCAAATGCCAATATAACTTATAGAATCGTAGAATGGTTTGGGTTGGAAGGGACCATAAAGATCATCTAGTTCCAACCCCACTGCCGTGGGCAGGGACACCTTTGACTAGATGAGGTTGCTCAAAGCCCCTTCCAACCTGCCACCCAACCTGGCCTTGAACACTTCCAGGGATGAGGCATCCACAGCTTCTCTGGGCCACCTGTTCCCGTGCCTCACCACCCTCATGGTGAAGAATTTCTTCCTTCTATCTAATCTAAATCTACCCTCTTTCATTTTAAAGCCCTTACCCCTTGTCCTGTCACTACATGCCCTTGTAAAAAGTCCCTCCCCAGCTTTCTTGTAGGCTCCCTTCAGGTACTGGAAGGCTGCTATAAGGTTTCCCCGGAGCCTTCTCTTCTCCAGGCTGAACAACCCCAACCCTCTCAGCCTGTCTTCATAGGAGAAGTGCTCCAGCCCTCTGATCACCTTCATGGCCCTCCTCTGGACTTGCTCCAACAGGTCCATGTCCTTCCCATGTTGGGGGCCCTAGAGCTGAACACAGTACTCCAGGTGGGGTCTCATGAGAGCAGAGGAGACGGGGAGAATCACCTCCCTCGACCTGCTGGCCACACTTCTTCTGATGCAGCCCACGATACAGTTGGCTTTCTGGCCTGCAAGCACACA
>NW_009227478.1:0-9119 GCF_000690835.1 Fulmarus glacialis | reverse complement strand
CTGGGCCTGATCACCTGGTTGTCCTGTTCATGCCATGCGGTGGCACTCAGGATGATCTTCTTCATTCCCTGGCACCGACGTCAGACTGACAGGCCTGTAGTTCCCTGGATCATCCTTCCACCTTTTCTTGTAGATGGGTGTCACATTTGCTAACCTCCAGTCAGCAGGGACCTCCCAGTTTGCCAGGACTGCTGATAAATGATTGAAAGTGACTTGGTGAGCACTTTCACCAGCTCCCTCAGTACCCTTGGGGGGATCCCATCCATAGACTTGCGTGTGTCTAATGGTGTAGCAGTCACTAACCTTTTCCCCTTGGATTATGGAGGCTTCATTCTGCTCCCCAACCCTGTCTTCCAGCTCAGAGGGGCTGGGCAGCTCAGGGGGCTGAGTGGCCTGAGGATAACTGCTCTGACTATTAAAGACTGAGGCAGAGAAGGCATTAAGTACCTCAGCCTTATCCTCGTCCTTGGTGGCAACGTTCCCCCTGCATCCAATAAAGGATGGAGATTCTCCTTAGCTCTCCTTTTGTTATTAATGTATTTATAGAAACATTTTTTATTGTCTTTTACTGCAGTAGCCAAATTAAGTTCTAGTTGGGCTTTGGCCCTTCTAATTTTCTCCCTGCATAATCTCATGACATCCTTGTAGTCCTCCTGAGTTGCCTGTTCCTTCTTCCAAAGGTCATAAATTCTCTTTTTTTTTCCCGAGTCCCAGCCAAAGCTCTCTGTTCACCCAGGCCGGTCTTCTTCCCCACCGGCTCGTCTTCCAGCACATAGGGACGGCCAACTCCTGCACCTTTAAGATTTCCTTCCTGAAGAATGTCCAGTCTTCCTGGAGTCCTTTGCCCTTCAGGACTGCCTCCCAAGAGACTCTGTCAGCCAGGCCCCTAAACAGGCCAAAGTCTGCCCTCCAGAAGTCCAGGGTAGCTAACCACCCTCCTTACTTCTCCAAGAATGGAAAACTCTATCATTTCATGATCGCTGTGCCCAAGACAGCCTCCATCCATCACATCACCCACAAGTCCTTCTCTATTCACAAAAAACAGGTCCAGCGGGGCACCTTCCCTAGTTGGCTCCCTCACCAATTGTGTCAGGAAGTATCTTCCACCTGCTCCAGGAACCTTCTAGACTGTTTCCTCTCCGCTGTATTTTATTTCCAGCAGACATCTGGGCTAGCAAGAACAAGGGCTGGCGATAGTGAGACTTCTCCCAGCTGCTTATAGAATATTTAATCTGTCTCTTCATCCTGGTTACGTGGTCTATAACAAAATCCCAGCATGACATCTGCCTTGTTGGCCTTTCCCCTGACTCTTATCCATAAACACTCGACCTTTTCATCACCATTGTCAGACTCTAGACAGTTAAAACACTCCCTTACAGGGCTACGCCACCACCTCTCCTTCCTTCCCTAGGCCTTCTGAAGAGTTTATAGCAATCCATTGCAGCATTCCAGTTGTGTGAGTCATCCCACCATGTTTCTGTCATGGCAATTACATCAGAGTTTTCCAGCTGCACAATGGCTTCCAACTCCACTTGTTTGTTGCCCACGCTGTGTGCATTGGTGTAGATGCACTTCAGTTGGGCTATTGATCCTGCCACCAGTTTTGGGGGAGAAACCCTAATTCCTTTATGTCTGTTCTCAGTTGCTTCTGTGGTTTCTAATACATCAACAACTCTTGTGTCTTTGTTGCTGCATCGATCTGTATCCCCTACTGCCACTGAGATGGCTAGGGTGCTGCTCGCATTATTACAAGGACATTTCAAATGTGCTCCAGTGTACTCAGCACATCATGGAGCAGACTGAGGGACCTTGTTAGCACACTGTCCCTTAAACATTGGCATGCCACCCCCAGGCTTATCTCTAGCGAACCTGGTTTTATCTCTTTCCCCCTTCAAATCTAGTTTAAAGCTCTTTCAGTTAGCCTTGCTAACTCCTGCTCAAAGATCCTTTTCCCTGTTTGACACAGGTGTACCCCATCTGTCACCAGGAGGCCTGGTGTTGTGTAGAATAAAATAGAATAGAACAGAAGAGAACAGAATAGAATAGTTCCAGTTGGAAGGGACTGCAAAAATGATCTAGTCCAACTGCCAAAATGTTGAACTGCAGTCTACATTTTTATGGGCTCTTTTCAAAGTTGGGTTTCTGCATTTTTTTAATTGTTTTTTTGTTTTGGTTTGGGATTTTTTATGGGGTTTTTTCCCCTCACAGAAGAAAGAAATGACAAGGAAAAAAAAATAGAACTCATAGCACAAGCTTCAGTAAAAACTATGTATCTCAAAACCTTTGTCTGGTATTAATTAAAATTAAACTGAATGAAAAAGAAGAGATATAAAAATTGTTACCTAACGATAAAGGTTCCAAAAGCAATTTAAAGCTCTTGAACCTTACTCTTTTAAGCATCTACCCTGTGAAACGGTATGCTCAAGTGACAAAAACGTCTGCTAGGTAGCCCTAACAAAGATGGTCTAGTTCCTGACAGGGTCAGGAGGTTAGACCTTAGTATTTCTCCTTGCTTCCTGCTCTGCCTGAGAGACTTTGGGATTACTCTTCTGACAGACCTAATTCCATTTGTATAAAGCAGCTTATTTTGACTATACAGGGGGCCTAAATCCTGTACTCTGAATGAGCCAATTCACATTTTGTTTTATTAAATACCAGGTATTCTGGGCCACAGGATTTCTTCCCTGTTTTTCCAGTGCTTGTTGTTCTGCATTCCTAGCTGGTGTTGGTCTTCCTTTAGGGAACCAATTGCCAGTTCTTACTATGCTCTTCTGCTTTTTACCATTCACACAAGCAAACATATATCTGTTCACTTTGAGAAGGACTGAATATCTCTAGGGTTGTGATTCTAAAAGTATTGATATTTTTAAAGTTCTCCAGCACCTCTGCTAGAAAAAGATTGTATGTTTTAGAAGTTTGGGATATTGACAAACCTGTTTTCATAAGGAAATAAATAATTGATATTCCTGTGATTTCTGAGCTTGAGAAAATCACACAGGAACAGAGGGTTTGTTAAATCAGCTAAGAGTCATTGCGTCAGGACAATGGAAAAGAGATCCGAAGAAATTTCCCATAATGCACTAGCAAGTTGTGCAATTCTGACAAGGGGTGAAAATTATTTCCTAACCCATGTCATAACTGGTGTTCACACAGCTGTCAGGAATTCATTTACTCTTCCTTAGTGGTTTCAATTGATTTCATGGCAGAAAAATCAGCTGCAGCTGCTTTAGCATGAACCAAACAGTTTAAAACCAGTTTAATTTTGATCTTTTCTATCCATTAATTCCACGCAATGATTATATATCATGTAAATAATGTCTTTTTCACTTGTCCTGACATTAATTGCTACTACTTTGAGTGCCCTTTTGTTCTAGTACTGAGGGTGAATTTAAAAGAGAGGGATTGATTAGACGTTGCTAAACCTTTTGTAATTTTATTACTACATTAAAGTCCCATGGTTATTCCTTTCATCTATGCTGGATTATTCTTATTTGTGCAATCTTTTCTCACATACAAAGCCAACCATCTTCACAACCTGCCTCTTCAGCCCTTCAGCTTCAGTTTATAATCCAAAGTGAAGACAGCAGATTAGCTGTCTAGCTCTTCTCTGGCATGGGTAGGCGAATGCTGGTCCATTCAATCATCAGCATAAAGAAATGTGGCTGAAGGGGATAGGGAACTGGTTATGAGAAAAAGGTGATGATGTTGATATGAGCTTCTGCTGATACAAATCAGAGTTGGTTTTCTCAGAAGGCTTTGAGCATCTGTGGGTGATATGAAGCATGCAAATAACCTTAAATTCAGTTGTTTTCTAGCCTATATAGTGAGGGACAGTAATAATTTTTTTTCTGTTCTGTTCCCTCTCCTCTTCTGACTACTTTTTCAATGTCTGATGACCCTCTCACATTTTTTTTTTAATCTTTCCTGTCTCCAAACCCGTAACTGATGTCCTGATGTTCAGTTCTTAGTTGTTGTGTGCCCCTTTGCTACTCACTCAAATTTCACCCTATCTATTAAGGCAAGCACGCATGTCTTGTATTTAGCAGCCAAAACCTCTTCACTGAGTTCAAGTGGTCAGAAGAGCTTTGGAGAAAAGCTATTCCACTGGTATTCTGTGTATAACTTAAGAAATGGACAAATTACTGCTTTTTTGATCACCAACCCTTCATCTTCCAAATCCATGATGAATATCTTTTGATCAATATGGTATAATTTACAGTGATGTAAGTCTAAAATAATGTCATAAAAGGTAATTAAGAAAAGGAAGAGAAAATAACCTCTATTAGATATCTATTTACAGTAAGGTCTCATCATCTCACAGATAGAATGGCTTGTGAGGGAAACTGTCAACCAGAGACAAGAAAACTACTTGAATTAATGAAAAAAATTTGAATGTACAATTTATTATAAGTATCCCAACATGCGTTCTCAGACTGATTAACATGTCTTTAAATATTCTTGCTGGATTATATGGTTCTGGTTTTCTAGATGCTTTCTCCTAATCATGATGCATAAAATATGAATTCCACTACACAGTTTTCAGGCACACGCTTTTTTGGTCAGGAAATGTACTAAGATGTAAAAATGGTCTATGAATAAATTGAGCTATTTAATAAATAAATTAGCAAAACAAGACTCTTCGCATTTGATGAAACAAATAGTCTTCTGATCAAAATGTAAAATGAAAACATGATGAAGGAAAGCACTAAATTTCCCTCAGAAACTCCCTCCATTTTTTTGTTTTTTAATATAAATTGGTCAAATTTGTTTGTTCTCTCCTTTTACGTGTGTTAAAACCAAATTGATTCTTCCTCCCTGTTTTCCAAAGGGAATTAGCTTTACTGCTAAATTTACAAGCCCCCAGAATACAGCAGATTATGACAGCAAAGGTGACAGGCTTTAGCAGTCATTGATACTACAGTATCTCTGACTCCTCCCTATAGCATCACAATTTTTGTTTTTCCAAATATGTCATTCCGTGAGTAAACGTAGAGAGAAAAATATTACGTAAGAACTTTGGTGATTAATCTCAACTCATTATTATGTGAAATATAAATGCTAAAAACAAAAACAGGTATGATAATATGTCTGCATGGATCACCATTGAGCAGAAAAATGACAAGTTTAATCTAATGATAGTTGATTGGTCACTAAGTTCTGAATTAGGCAAACAAAAGAATCGAAAGAGTAAACTTTAATGAAAAGTTCTTTTAAAAAGCTGTCTGGTATATTTTGACCAGAGAGTAGTGATATTAGAGAACAAATGGAACTAAGCTGGTAAAGTAAAAAGTGTGTGTGTGCAAATGCAGATAATTAGAATCCTGTAGATAACAAGTGATGTTTTCTGTTGTATTATCTCTTTAATCATATCACATACTTAGAGCAAGACAGATAAATAAATTTCAATTTCAAAGGGACAATACTTTTTAAAGTTTTAATAATTTTTTAAAATCAAATTTACTTCAAAATGATACATTTACTTATAAGTCTTCATTCTTACTTAATTTTCTTTAAATACAATTTAATTTTGAATTTAAATTTTGCAAGTGGTGGAGAGATTTCAGCTTTAAATACATTACTCTCAGGATACTTTGATGTTCACAGAAGGAATAATCACAGCGATTTCTTCTGTGGTAGAATTCCTAATTACAGGTGTTAATACAATTTGGATACACACTTTACAAGACGTTCACTGTGTGTTTTCCAATGTTCCAAAAAAAATCTGCTTTTCTACTGAATATAATGGCTTAAGAAATAGATTTTACTTAGAAGTAAAACCTGCTGAATTTCCAGGACCTGAGTAGTCTCAGATTTCTCCATGATATCATTTTTCACAGGAAACATTGGAAGTGCAACCCAAGACCTGAATTCTTGAAAAGTACTGAGGACTCTTATTTCCTAATAATGTAAGTAGGTGGACTCCTAGCAGAAATAAGGGACAGCAATTCAAAAAGTAACATTCTAGACTGGTGCCAGAAGGTGCTTATGTTTTTCTCAGTAAAGCAGATAGATACCAAAAAAAAAAAAAAAAAAAAAAAATAAGATATATATGATAAGTTATAACTTCTACTTTCTCCCTAAATAAACTTATTTTTAGTCTTTCTCATATGCATCATGTTATTGTGTTTCTCTTCTCTTTATGGTGATACTTGAGGAATGGTACAAATACTGTGAATTTGCAGCTTTCTGGTCCTTGACCAGAAATGTCTTAAACCCATTTCTGGTAAAGAAACCTGTTAAAATATAGGTACAAAAATATTAAAAAGTAAACAAAATCGCTAACTGGTAGTACTACACTTAGAAAAATCACCTCTGAATATTTTGTAACCATAGAGTTTTTTCTTTTTGTGTTCTCACCTGGGTGTACCTCCCTTGCACTAGCTGGTAATACTCCTTATGTTACCTTTAAAAAGTGGAAATCCAGAAAGATTCTTACACTTATTTGCAAAGTTCCCATGTCACTATTTGCAACCAAAGACAAATGCAAGCTACCACAGTCCTTTTTCTTAAGTCGTAATTTTCACATATTCTAGTGAGCACATAAAAAAGACCAGTGAACAGTGGTATTCCAGTTAGTATTTTAGTAACTTCAGTAGTATTTTAGTTAATTATTTATAATTACTTTAAAATTCTGTCTTACTGTCCTGGTTTCAGCTGGGATAGAGTTAAATTTCTTCCTAGTGCTGTGTTTTGGACTTAGTATGAGAAGAATGTTGATAACACACTGATGTTTTCAGTTGTTGCTAAGTGCCCTGTCAAAGACAGCTCCATGCTCTACCAAACGCAGAGGCTAGGAGGAGGGAGCACAGCCAGGACAGCTAGCCCGGCTAGCCAACGGGGTATTCCATACCATGTGACATCATGCTCAGTATATGAATGGTAGGCGTGATCCAGGAAGTAGCGATCACTGCTTGGTTATCGGTCAGCGCAGGTGATGAGCAATTGCATTGTGCATCACTCATTTTGTATATTCTATCATTATTATTATTATTTTCCCTTTTCTGTTCTATTAAACTGTCTTTATCTCAACCCACGAGTTTTTCTCACTCTTACCCTTCCCATTCTCTCCTGTCCCACAGGGGGCGGGGGTGGGGAGTGAGCGAGCAGCTGCATGGTATTTGGCTGCCTGCCAGGTTAAACCACGACACTTACACAGAAGGCTTCAGAGTCAATTACTGAAAAATCAGGACACAAGTTACAGTGAGATGTATAATCTTAATCCTATTGTAAATAACTTACAAAATAGTCTTTAGTGCCTGGTCATGTACCTTTTCTTTCATTGACTTTTTGTCTCAATCAAAACGGGTGTGCAAGAGGATAGAATTAAGGTTGCAGACAAGTGTAATAGTTTCATTCTAATTTTTGCTGGACTTTGGAACCAAGTATCTGAATTACGCTCTTCTTTTTTCTTTCTTTTTTTTTTTTTCCCCCCTAACACAATCTATCTGTTTTCTTCAGTTCTGGATTTGAATTGAAGATGGCTGATATTACTGTGGTGAGATGGGACTGCACCACCAAATCAAAAAGAAGATTTTATTTTCTCCTGTATGTTACATGTGTGCACTTTTCTACGAATAGGCAAAAAGGGGATGTAGTAGAGTAATAAATTAGGTTTTAAAGAAAATTGCACTGCTCTGTGGTCTGAAACAACTAATTACTAAATATAAAATATAAAATAGAAGCATTGTGTTTATGCTACAGTACAGTTCTCAGAGTATTGAATATTGTTCCTGACATAGAGTTATAAGAAAAAGGAAAAGGAAAAGAAGAAGGAGAAAAGGAAAAGGAAAAGGAGAAAAGGAAAAGGAAGAGGAAGAGGAAAAGGAAAAGGAAAAGAAGAAGGAGAAGAGGAAAAGGAAAAGGAAAAGGAAAAGGAAAAGGAAAAGGAAAAGGAGAAAAGGAAAAGGAGAAAAGGAAAAAGAAGAGGAAGAGGAAGAGGAAAAGGAGAAGAGGAAGAGGAAGAGGAAGAGGAAGAGGAAAAGGAAAAGGAAAAGGAAAAGGAAAAGGAAAAGGAAAAGGGAAAAGAAAAGATTAGTGATTCTCTTGGGATACATAAAATTTTTCTATTTCTCTTCCTAGCAAATTTCAGTTGCAACAAGGTACTGACAAACACAGTTATTCTTTGTGCTCACAAAAGAAATGGCAAAAAAAAATCCTATTGAAGGGCCACATCACCCTGGAACTTCTTTCTTCTGAAAATCCCCTAAAACATGGGCTTCTGTCATGTGTTAGATTTCCAACAGGGTGAGGACCTGGCTCAATTTTAAGCACGTTTGCTTAAATGAAAAAAAAAAAAAAAAAATCAGACTTACACTTTCTTGTAGATTTTTTTGAGGTCTATATTTCCCCAAGACCAAAAGTAATCTTACGTCCTTCAACAATCTGATTGTAAATAAGACAACTGTTTGCATGGGAATTGTAAAAATTTCTTTTGAAAAGGACAGTCAACTGTTGCAAATTCAAGTACAGCTATACTTCTCATGAAAATTCTGTTCTTGAAATATATCTTGTCTTGCTAGACTACAGCTGTCTGATACAAACAGACTGTTCATCATTAAAATGGGGCATTTTTCTTTAACAATCTTTGTTCTAGGTTCTCATCTCACATACAGAGCTGACCTCTGTTACATAAACTCTGGTTATACATTAAAAATTCTGACACTTAGAATGATAATTAATTATATCTCTATTTTTACAGCTGCAAGACTTTGAGGACAAAAAAGTCATAATTTATTCAATTAATCACAGCTTTTTTCCTTTTGGCCTGTGCATGAGTTTACCACCTTTGGAAGAAGGGGCAGGCAACTCAAGAAGATTACAGGGATCTCGTTAGGTCGTGCAGAGTGGAAATTAGAAAGGCAAAAGCCCAGCTAGAACTCAACCTGGCCACCGTCGTGAGAGAGAACACAAAATGTTTTTACAAGTATATTAATGACAAAAGGAGAGCCAAGGAGAATCTCCATCCTTTATTGGATGCGGGGGGGAACGTTGCCACCAAGGACGAGGATAAGGCTGAGGTAGTTAATGCCTTCTTTGCCTCAGTCTTTAATAATCAGAGCAGTTATCCTCAGGCCACTCAGCCCCCTGAGCTGGAAGACAGGGATGGCGAGCAGGATGAA
>NW_009227477.1:3640-17013 GCF_000690835.1 Fulmarus glacialis | reverse complement strand
ACCGGCCCCAAAACTGAGCCCTGGGGATGTATGGATCAAAGGATCTATGAATGCAGGTTTGTTTCTGAATAAAGTAAGTCAGGGGAAGGGCTGCATGTGTGTATGTTTTCACTAATAAAATTCACTCCTGATAAACTGGATGGGAGAAACAGGATCAGGCTGTCATCCTTCATGTTTGTGTGAATGCTGCTTGTGTTTAGGTGGGTGCCAGTAGAGGCACTGCTTTCTAACCAGTATTAGTCTGCACAGTCCCCCATGTGTGGTGTATCTCCATGAGTGTGTATTGAGAATATACGTTCAGCCTCACTACTGGTTGGACCTATAAATGGGAACAGCAGCAGCATACTGTATCTATTGAACCAGGACTGGAAGAAACCCCTGGGTCTCTTAGACCACAGGATTCAGATTCATGAATGAAAATATGCATGTGTGAAAGCTCCAGAAGAAAAGACAAAAAACAGGTATAGAAGAATGGCATGGGTTGACAGCATAGATTGGCAGGGCATAAAGATCCCAGCACATGCACATGAACCTTCTCAGGGCATCCAGGTTAGAAAAAAAGGAACAACTTAAGACAAAAGCACAGCCTACATCCAGGAAAGGAGACAAAAGGCTGAAAGTAGACTGCATTGTTGCCTAATGACTCACAGAGGTGAGTCAGGAAGGAAAGATGAAAGATCACATTCATTCTCAACTTCCAAAGGGTACTATTGTCACCAATCAAGAAGAACCCAGGAGACATGATAAGACCTCAGTAAGCAGCATCCTTTATCTTCTGTGACCCCACAGTAAATCCCAGCCAGTCTACGCAGACACATGCATCTTAGTGCTAAGGAGTATGTGGGTATAAAAAAAATAATTTCCACCCCCTCTATATGGTCTTGCCTTGAGCTTTGCTATTATTTGTACACAGTTTAAAAGAAAAGAGGTTATTCATCCCCACTGTTACCAAAGACAATATTACTCCTCTGATAGTTCTGACTCCTTCCAGCTATTGATTACAAACAAAACAACGATCTATGTACTGAAATCAGAGGTGTTATCAGGAGCAACAGAAAGAAGAAATTAGCTAAAACCTGCTTTTACTACAAAGGCATAAAAATCCAATGCATTTTTAAGGTAGAGATTTCACGTCAGCCAGAAAAGTCAGGTAATGCTACTGTATTCTCCATGCACCTCTGTGCTGATCACAGCTATTAAACAGACAAATTTATTCATTCAGTTCCCAAAAAACACTGACAAGAGTCTGACAAAAAAAAAAACCCACCACAAAACAAACCCCTCACCACACATGGTTATTAATAATCTCTAGTCTAAAACAGACAGCACAACTATCTCTGTGCTGTTTCCAACTGACTAGCTATCTGAAGGCTAAAACCACACTTGTAGACTTAGATGAAAATGCTGCTATCAATAGAAACCAATTGTCTTTAATCACCATACGTTTTTAGTTTTTTTCTTTCTTCAGAAGCCTTGTCACAGTCTCAGAATAGCCAGTAGAGGGCTGAACAAATGAAGTAAATGTTCAACAATATATTTGCCTTTATTACTCAATCTGTAAGAATCTGAAATTCAGAAGTGACACTTTATAATAAAAATACCGGGGAACTTCAACTATAAGCATAATTTTGCATTCTATTTAGATTTAGCATCACAATTATTTTCCCCTCTAGATAGTTATATATCAAAGGATGATCTATTAATTTTTAGTTCTTATATATTTGGTTTTATATATGCATTTTATATCTTTGTTTATATATATATACATTATATATGTTTTTATATATAAAACCAATAGATATTGTTTACTATATTTCATATGTTTGGTTTATACATGTATTTGTTAACTTACATTTTCACCAGTATCAGTGCTTTGTGCTGCTTTAACATCTTAAACCTCTCATTTCTCTGGCCATTTAATCCAGATCTATAGCTTTTCTGCACGCAATGTTTTCAAAGCACACAGACAATTTACCAGATTTCCTGCTAAATCTGACTGTCCTCCAGAATCAAACTGCCAAAGAATCTCAGTCAACAAAATCTGTTAAGTGGAAGAGAAAAGCTAATTTCAGCCAGTTCTGCATTATAAATAATTTTACTGGTACTCTTCATGACTAATAAAATTAACATTACAGGAACTCTTGTGATTATAGTCCTCAGTTCTTCACTGAAAAACCTTGTTTATTTCAAAGGTTCAAACAGTAGGTAAGATAGTTGTAAAACTACACAAACAGTCCAACGAAGAAAAATACTAACTTTTTTAGAGCACATTCCAACTCGTTCTTTTCATTATCTGCTTCTTGGAGCTGGGAAAAAATTCTGACCAGGAATTCTTCAAAATTGGAAAGTAAATGAGGTTCGTCTTTTCTCAGCTGCAACCAAAGTTGCTTCACATCACTCTCACTGAAAGAAGAGATCATAAAGGATTCATTAAGAGAGAACATTTCTCAGGCTGCAACAAATGTTCACAGTACCCCAGTGGATGAAGGCTTCAGGGCATCACTAGTCAGAACACAAGGTTTATGAAAAACAAGGGCTACTTAAGCAGTGCCAGATTTGAAAAGGATGAGGGGGGTGGGAAATGATGGAAATTGCATTTATTCAAAAAGTGCATCATAAAGTTTGGCCATGCATGACTGTAGAGAATCACAGGAACCGCTTGTTTAGTGGGTGCCTTGCCAGACACTTCATCTAAACAGGAACGGGTAAGAAAGGAGACAGATGAGATACACTGTACCAACTCATCACTTCTATTAGAAGCAAAGAAGTTGCCACAAATCTAGTGGGGAGAAGGCAGTGGGAAAGCTAATCAAAAACATTTCCTCATAAGAAATGAATGAGACTCAGCCTCCTAAGTTACTTAGACAAGTTAACAAATTGTATTTGTACTGTCTTCTTTCATTTTCAACCCGTTTTAATTCCATGGTGGGACTGCTACAAAAATCAGAACACGGTATCTTGAAAATTTTGATTTAAAGCTTTACCAAGAGAATGTTTTGTTTCCAAATCTGTTCAGCAGATACTGGAAAAAAGATGTTCTACTGTGAAGGATAATGGGTTTTTTAATACTTTGCCAAAATTCTCCTGAACAACTTCTTTCGTTTGTTTCTTCCTGACTCATTCTCTTCCATGCGCACTGTAAGCCTGAACCTAGCCAGCAAAGAGTGCTATATTTAAAGGACAAAATGAGGATAAGGATAGAAAAAGTGGGTGATAAAAATCTCTTCATGATGAAAGCCTTTCAGGATGACTGACAATCAACTCTTTCCTGTAACAGGCAGTCAGGTGAAGAGAAGCACTGATGAGCACTTTTATTTCAGGTAAGGATCACTGATGCATTTCTTAAACATCCCTATTATCTGTCCAGATTCTCTCCCATTTTTGCCCTGTGCTTTTTTTGATCTAGAACATTCATTGTGATTGACCAATGAATGTCAGGCCAACACACAAGGAGCTCTTAGAGCAGTTTTTGCACTCTGTGTTTCAGAGTGAGTCATCCTGGTCCTGGAAGAGGTAGTATTATCAGAGCTATGTTATCACAACATACAATTATGCATGGAGAGGTGAAAAAGCAGAGAAAGGGGAGAAAACATTCTTATGGTTAACTGGTGCACTTTAAACACAGCCCTTGCCAAAAAAGCAGTCACCATGCATTGTTTGATTGAAAATCAGTGGTATCTGTGGATTACATGCTAGTAATTATCTACGTTCAAAACCCATGGTACATGGGTTAATGGTATTGCTTTCATATGGCACAAACACACGTTTCATATGCCTGGACTACAACAGCTTTGCTCTTGGAAATTTTGGTTGAATGGCATTTTATCATCTCTGACAACCAAGAAAATTAATTTTTAAACAATCACTGTGTTACTGTGCAGCCTTGGTTCTTGTCTTTCATCTTGGATTCCACTAAAATCAAACCCAGAGCTGAATCATAAAAGATCATACAATCTATTACTATTGCTGCGAAGACTCACTCATCCAAAATCTTTTTAGCTCCAAGCCGATCCATCAGATTTGAGAACTGGAATTCTTCATCCTCGTCATCACTCACGGTCTCTTCGCATTTAAGTGGGCAGGCTGTTTCACCTTCTGATTGCTGTATCATCTCATTATTCAAAGCAATCTGCCCCAAAAGAAACTGGCCTAAGAATTAGAAATTACACGTTAGCATTTTCAGAACTTACTATAAGAAGCAATGTCATTGAAGAGCAACATACTAAAGATCAAAGTTTACAGTAAATATAATTTGTGAGGGAAACACCTATACTTGTTTACAAGAAAAAGGAGTGTAATGAAACAACAAAAGGATGAGGCATGGCAAGAGGATCCTTGAGTCCTATGCCTGACTTTGTCCCAAGTTTAATGTCTAACCTTCAGTAAATCACTCACCTCAAAATTCACAAACATACTGAAAAAAATCAGACCTCCATAAACAAAAGACATAAATTGCAGCAACAAGCACTTTATAAATGTTGTGGCCTTATTTCTTGATATGCTCAAATAGAAGTCAGGAATCTAAAATAACCACAGCATTGTTACTGATAAAATGTACCTCCTATTTTAACATTCTTTTTAGTGCATGACCAATGGCACACCTCAAATTCCTGTATAAACTGCATATAGAAAGATACATTTTATTAACTCTTATTTCCCTCCATTTGATTCACATGCATTTTAATTCCTCTAAACTTGACCCCTACAGCAGTTTCTTCCACCTATTTGGGATATTTCTATTAATAAACAGAAAGATTAGATCATGGAGACGTGGTGGGATGGCTCCCATGACTGGAGTGTTGCAATGGAGGGATACAGGCTCTTTAGGAAGGACAGGAAGGGAAGATGAGGAGGGGGAGTTGGCCTTTATGTGAGAGAGCAGCTGGAATGCATGGAGCTCCGTGTGAGGATAGAAGAGAAGCTGATGGAGAGCTTATGGGTTAGGATTAAAGACAGGACAGGCAAAGAGGACAGTATAGTGGGTGTCTGCTATAGGCCACCCGACCAGGAAGAACAAGTGGATGAGGCCTTCTACAGAGAGATAGGACAGCCTCATGTTTGCAGGCCCTGGTCCTCACGGGGGACTTCAACCACCCCGACATCTGTCAGAGGGACAATGCAGCAGGACATAAGCAAACCAGGAAGTTCCTGGAGTGCATTGATGATAACTTCCTCCTCCAAGTGACAGAGGAACCAATGAGGAGAGGTACTCTGCTGGACTTCTTACCCACCACCAAGGAGGGTCTCGCTGGGGATGTGAAAGTCAAAAGAAAGCCTTGGCTGCAGTGACCATGAGATGGTGGAGTTCAGGATCCAGAGGGCAGGGAGAAGGGTGAAAAGCAAGCTCACAACCCTGGACTTCAGGAGAGCAGACTTCGGCCTCTTCAAAGATCTGCTTGGAAAAGTCCCTTGGGATAAGGCCCTAGAGGGAAGAGGGGCCCAAGAAACCTGGTTAATATTCAACAATCATCTCCTCCAAGCTCAAGAGAGCTCCATCCCAATGAATAAGCAGCTAGGCAAAAATGCCAAGAGGCCTGCATGGATGAACAAGGAGCTCCTGGCCAAACTCAAACACAAAAAGAAAGCACACAGAGTGGAAGCAAGGATGGATAACCAGGGAGGAATACATTGTCTGGGCATGCAGGGATGAAGTTAGGAAAGCTAAACACCAAATGTAATTGCATCTGGACAGGGATGTAAAATAAAAAAAAAAAAAAAAAAAGGAAGGGCTTCTGTAAGTAGATAGGAGACAAAAGGAAGACTAGGGAAAATATATCCCTCAATGAGATGAGGGACTTGGTTACACAGGATATGGAAAAGGTGGAAGTACTGAATGCCTTCTTTGCCACAGTTTTTACTAGCAAGACTGACCTTCAGGAATCCCAGGTCCCAGAGATCAGAGAGAAAGGTTGCAGCAAGAAAGATGTACACTTGGTGGAAGAGGATCAATCAGGTCAAGGAACACTTAAGTAAACTGGACATATATAAGTCTATGGGCCCCAATGGGATGCACCCAGGAGTGCTGAGGGAGCTGGCAGATGTCACTGTGAGGCCGCTCTTAATAATCTTAGATCAATCATAGTGACTGGGAGAAGTGCCAGAAGACCGGAGGAAAGCAAATGTCACCCCGATCTTCAAGGAGGGTAAGAAAGAGGACCCAGGGAAGCACAGGCTAGTCAGCCTAACCTTGATTTCTGGGAAGGTGATGGAGCACCTAATCCTGGAAACTATTTCCAGACACATTAAGGATGAGAAAATCATTAGGAGTAGTCAGCATGGATTCACCAAGGGGAAGTCATGCTTGACCAACTTCATAAACTTCTATGATGAAGTGACTGGCCTGGTAGATGAGGGGAGAGCGGTGGATACTGCCTCCCTGGACTTCAGCAAGGCCTCCAACAAGATTGTTATAGAGAATGATGTACAGGCTGGATGAGCATTCAGTGAGGTGGATTGAAAAGTGGCTGAATGACCAGGCCCAGAGGGTGGTGATCAGTGTTGCAAAGTCTATTTGGAGGTCAGTGACTAGCACGTACTCCAGGGATCAATACTGGGTCCAGTCTGGTTTAACATCTTCATTAATGACCTGGATGATGGGGCAGAGTGCACCCTCAGCAAGTTTGCAGATGACACCAAACTGGGAGGAGTGCCTGATACACCAGAAGGTTGTGCGGCCATCCAGAGGGACCTTGACCTCTGCAGAAATGAGCTGACAGGAACCTCATGAAGTTCAACAAGGGTAAGTGCAAAGTCCTGCACCTGGGGAGGAACAACCCCGTGCACCAATATATGCTGGGGACCACCCAGCTGGAAAACAGCTTGGCAGAAAAGGACCTGGGAATCCTGGTGGACATCACATTGAACAGGACCCAGCAATGTGCCCTTGCTGCAAAGAAGGCTAACGGTATCCTCGGCTGCATTAGACAGAGTATTGCCAGCAGGCTGAGGAAAGCGATCCTTCCCCTATATTCAGCACTGGTGAGGCCACACATGGAGTTCTGTGTCCAATTCTGGGCTCCTCAGTACGAGAGAGACATGGACATACTGGAGAGACTCCAACAAAGAGCCACGAAGATGATTAAGGGACTGGAGCATCTCTCATATGAGGAAAGGCTGGGAGGGCTGGGAATGTTTAGCCTAGAGAAGAGAAAGTTCAGGGGTATAATCAATGTATATAAATACGTGAAGGGAGAGTGTAAAGAGGTCAGAGCCAGGCTTTTTTCAGTGGTGCCTAGTGACAGGACAAGAGGTGATGGGCACAAACTGAAACACAGGAGGTTCCATCTGAACATCAGGAAAGACTCCTACTGTGAGAGTAACCAAGCGCTGGCACAGGTTGCCCGGGGAGGTTGTGGAGTCTCCCTCCTTGGAGATATTCAAAAGCCATCTGGACATAGACCTAGGCAACTGGCTTGAGGTGGCCCTGCTTGAGCAGGGGGGGTTGGACCAGATAACCTCCAGAGGTCCCTTCCAACCTCAACAATTCTGTGATTCACATATTCCTGGCTATTGACACCACATCATAGTCATGAGAGATTTCCATGAAAGTCATGAGACTTTCTCAACAAGTTTTCACTAGCCAATAACACATTATGTTATCTTGTATTTGCTCTAGTAACTGTTGAGAACTCTATAGAATAATCGATTATAAGAAATAACCATGGATTAACAAATGAGTTGATTCAGTTTAAATTAAACATGAGGCTAAGCAAGAATAGATATTACTGAAGTCAACTGGTCTGAAGGGTTCAAGTAAAGGTGAAGCTTGAAATTATCTTAGAATTGGAGATAAAAAGGGTGTGTATATATATATATATATAGACAAGAGAGCCAAAAATACTGAGACCTGCAAAGAACACTAAAACAGGCTTTTTAGCTACATCCATAAAAAGAAAGGAAGAAAGAAGTACAGTAGTTGTACAGTAAGGATGCAGAAGTGAAATTGCCACATGAATAATCAATGCACTTGTGCTCAGCTGGGGAAGACCAGATACATTCCGTCAAATTCTAAATGTGCCAGCTATTTTATTTGAATATCTGCAGGTGAGAATTTTTAAGGAATCTAGGCAAAAGAGGTATTGTGATTTTCTGTAGAGGATCTTTGGTTATATTCTAAATTCTAGTACAAAAGTTACCATAGACCCAAGGAACAGAAATATTGATGTGGTTTTATGGTTTTATCAACTCTATATTGCATTTTTTCTCATAGCACCCAGCAGAGCATGTTAACAGAGACAAGACAATATGTTGCAAAGAGAGGTTACAGTAAATTTCAGATTTGCCACCATTTAGAAATATGAACGGGATTCTCCCATATTAATTAGTGCAGTACAAGTTTCCTCCAGACACCACTCTGCTTTCTCCATTCTCTAGTTTTCTAAAGCAGCCTTATTCTAGTACAGCTTCTGCTTCTACTAGGAATGCCAACATCATCGCCTAGCCAAATGTATGACTACCTAGCCTGGACCCCTAGAAAATACCTGTCAATCCTGTGTAGCAGGTTAAAATGTAACATGCTTTACACTGTCTATCCTTATGTTTTATGTGAATCCTATACATGGGTGCTGTTGAAGGCAGCACCTTGTCTGTGGCAGCCTGTGTAGCCTGCTGTGTCCATGTCCTTTGCGTGTCTGTGTGTGCATGTGTGGGTGTCTCTGGGATACAAGTTTAACTTCACCACCAGTTGAACCTGCAAACAGGAAAGCAGCTGCCACATCCATCTGGGTCTCTGAACTGGGCTCCAGCAGCTGGGCAGGAGAAATCCCCAGGCTCTGGAACTGCTGGAGATGGCAGCGACTTACAAACTCCCTTAACAGAAACTTCTGGTTTTGCAGGGACTACTTATGAAAATAATCTTCATTTAACTAAGAAATATGTATAATTTACTTATGAAAAGTAAAGCGGTAATACATTATTTCATTTTTAAATAATGGCAATTTGCAGATTAAAGCATACTCTTTATTAAGAGACTTGATCTAGCTCTAAAACGGGAGAGGTGGGACATGAAAGAATTAAAATTTCAAATGATTGATGATTTGCAAACAAAAATGAAGATCCTACTTGCTGGGCCTATACATAATATTTAAATGGAGATTTAATGTTACAATTCACACATAGAAGAGATTCAGTTTTCTAGAGAAAATGCTTCAACCTGATGCTTATAGTCAGCAGAGCTAAAATTTAGGTAGAAAATTGATTCTGTGTAAACAACCAAACACAGTCTCACTAACTAACATTGTCATCTTATCTGGAACCTCATAGCTGGGGAGAAAACAACCCGTTCACAAACACAGAGAACATGACAGTAAGAGTGCTGTTGCAAAGCAGGCAGTTACAAAGAACTTATCAGCTCCCATCATGCAGTAATAATAATTGCTTCATCCTGTTTTGTTTTGAAATGAAGTAACACTGCTTAAAGAATTAAGTTGTTGTAGAAAGCATTCCCACAGCTGTAAGGACAGTGGTATTAACACATTTTCAACATTGTCTTACATTAATCCTAGAGATAATCTTAATTATATCTCAGGTCTTATGACCTGATATGAAATAAAACACAAGATCTTTTTCCCCAAGGGAGATTTTTCAAAATTTGTTCACCTATCTACTCCATGGCTTCAAACAGGTGTTACATCATATGTCTCATATTGTGCTATGGCTTGCCAGGACAGAAAGACTCTCACCCCCTATTTATAGACATAATTTGACCACTTCTTCATCTGCCTCATATATCTGCAATATCTAGGGAATAGTCTGGCTTCCTGTGTGCATTGTTAAGTGTACTGTTAAGATTAAAATGCTTCTTTATTGATGTGGAGAGTATAGAATATGAATAAAGCCCTATGCAGGAAACAAACTCACTGAATCCTGTGGTGAACTCCTTTGGGGTAAGTGAGCCATTGCCATCAGCATCCAATGTAACAAAAACTTTTTCAAGCTCTTCCAGGCTAAGGGGTAACTCCGGATGCAGTCTCTGGAATGACAAAACATGCAGCAACTTTACCCAGTATTACAGGATGAGAGGAAGACTAGATTCTACAGAACATCCATAATACAGAAGGATAGGTCCTTTTGTGTCCCAGAGTGAAAATTCAAATACATCCCAGAGTAAAACAACATCAACTGAGGGAGATTTGCTTTTATGACTTCATTATTTGCCTTTATGAATCCTTTACGACAAAGCAGTGAGAACAATCACCTTGTGACACAGATTCCAATCACACAGGCAAGAGGTAGAATTTGAGGTAGAGTCTCAGCATCCTGGTGAAATGGCTTGATTATCTTGGTGAAATGCTTTGATCATCATGCAGCTGGACAAACTTGCCAGCAGAACTGTATGCCTAGTTCCTTCCACATGATGAGGTCAAGCAAGAGACTCTCTAAACAAGAACATTATAGAGGGTATACTGTCCTAATTAAAGCGGCTTTAAAATGGGTAAATAAATAAATGAATAAATAAAACAAAGCTAAGAAAGCTTCATGGTCCAAGGACCAAATCTGCTGCTCCTGTTATGAGTTAAATGTAGTTCATGACTGTCTACTTCTGAAATGCAGCATGCTCACACCAAAAAAGACAAAACTTCATGAAACCAGCTCCACAAAATCACTTAGTTTTTCCTGAGAATCTAAAGACATGCATAAAAGGAAAAAAAATTCTTTAAATCTGGTCCTAATGGTTTTACTGTAATTCTTTTAACAGTATAGACAGATTCCCAGAAATAGGAGGAAACTGGAGTGGCAAACAACTACAATAGCAAGGATCTCCACTGGGAGACAGCACTAGGAAGAGTAAAACCTTTCCTCAGCTTGGGAAGCAATATAAACATACACTGGTGAAGTCCTCTACTGTATTAGTTAATATTTTAATCCCCTCCCTGAACTCCTATTGTATATACAATATTAAATACTGTATATACAACATACGAAAATTGCAAGCTAATAGGTTGATAAAGTTCATCAGAACAGAAGTGCTAATCTGTTCCACTGTGGGGAAGGGATTTAGGGCCAAAGAAAGTCTCTCCTGCAATCCAAGAACAATAGAAACCACTATTCAATATACCAGGCCATATAGCCGAGGTAAGAATTGCCTGAGTGCATTAACCAGGACTTCCCTGGCTGCAACGAAGGGTTTAGGGTATACATTATAATCCTGTATGAGTTGAAGGGAAGAGCAGTAAAAGGAATTCCAAGGTGATCTTGAGAAGGGAAGGCAACAGAGCTTCTAAAGCACAGAACTACCTGGAATAGTCCAGAAGGGATTTCTGAACAGGATTAATTGTGCATTGCTGCCTGCTTCCAAAAAACTAAGAAAACTTGATGTACATTCAGCCTAAATACGTTACTTCATCAGCGATACACCTGATTTATTATCAGTTTCTCACTTAAACACACCCATCTTCCCAAAGCTTTAGATTTTAATCTCTTAGATCTAAAGGGAAACTTTCAAAAATTAGCTTCTCTTGTAAAATTCTTAGAGCCTATACTGCACTGATGAGGAAGGAGGTGCTTCAGATAAATTAATCTTTTCACTCTCAGAAAAACAGAAGGTGTACTCTTACTGCCAGATCTTTGGGACCTGCTGAAGGAGTGCTTCTTGAGAGCTGGCTGTCTTCTTCTGACCATGTCATAAACACAGACTGCTTGTGGGTCTTGCTGCAAACCTGACTGATAAATATATGCTTCTCCAACTACAGCTGGAGTGCCCTATTGCAGGGTTCAAATTCTGAACCAAATTATACTAATTTTGCATAGAAAACACCACAATTACTTGCATTTTCTTGAAAAAAAAAAAAAAGAAAATAGGAGATTTTGAAGAATGTACCAACAGTTTGCTCCATTAAATTCCCTGAGAATAATTTACTGACTTTGATGAACTGGGGCCACACTTACCATTATTACTAAAATTAAGTCAATGTTTTCCCAACCTCTTGTTTTTATTCTTCAAAAAAAATTTTAAGGGTTTTTTTTTTTTTTTGTTAGGAAAACAAGATGTTGTTGTTGGTCTCACAGGTGTGTTTTTGTTTATTTGCTCATTTTGGGCTTATTGTAAAAATACATAGATCCTTTCAATATGAGGCTTTTAAAAATTAAACAAAAAAAAAAAAAAAAAGAAATAAAACATATCCAAAGATACCACTGGAGCTTAAAGAGAGAAATTATCTGCGTTGCCATCCAATGTGCTCTGTGCTTTCATGACATCTATGCTTACTTATCTGAAAATACCAAGCTTTTACTCTGCTAAATAAAAAGACAGAGGTCAAATAGCTAAGAGCAAGATCTGAATCCAATCCTGCTATACGCATTAAAACAAAATATTTTGCAGCACTAATTCTCGTTATTCATGATAATCTCAAGGCCCAAAGTGCAAAGCTGTGGTTTCAAGTCTCAGGTAGAATTTGCTTTGCTGCAATTCCAGAAAATCTCTTGTTTGTTTGAAAGTTGAACACACTTGATATTTTGAAATAGAGTGAAAAATTCCAAACAACCAGTATTAACATAATCTCAAAATAAACAGCATGATATAATCAGGGAGGAATAAATCTTTAATGTAATTACTATATTATAGACACATCAGAAAACTTTGTTTGCAAGATCTGTTCCAGTGAAGTTAATTGGATTTTAGATACTCACCACTTTTTAGATACTCAGCACTCTTTGTTGAAAATTATGCCTCCTACCACATGACTAAAGATTAAAAAGCTTAATGCTAGCATCTTGTATTTGAAGCAATGCTTCATCAGTGGTAAGTAGTACCGAACTAACAGCAGGATGCAAAAGTGATCAACACTTGGTACCTTTTAAGAAAAAAACTGATGTACTTTATGAATTTATGTCTTTGCTATAGGGAGTGAACATCATGAAAAGTGCAATCAAAATCAACTATACTGATTTTAAACTCACATTTACAACACAGGGATTGTAGCTAACTAGTCATTCTAATCAAGCATAATGAATAACTGTAACAGTATATGTCTAATGTACAGTTGTTCAGTATAAAACATCATTATTTTGTATATTAATAAAACTATGGGTACCAAATCCGTTAGAAAACATTGTATATTACTGTCACTGGTGTCCACATAAATCTCTACTAATCCACTACTGAATTACAAGGAAGATGGGACAATGAGAAAGCTATCACTGGCTTCAAAGAATCTGGGTTTCTGAATTGCTGGAATTAATGTAAAAAACTTTTGTTTGTAATTTTTATTCCCTGTCACTAAATTACTGTAAGGTCAAATGGAGGAGATGGGTCTCACCGCAGTTTTTTGTCAATGGAACTGCATTGATTTCAGCTGAATTACTCTTGATTTACTGAAGTGTTGAGTGGAATAAGGATAATCCAGTATCTTCAAAAAGGTCTGTATTTGTAATAC
>NW_009227477.1:0-3628 GCF_000690835.1 Fulmarus glacialis | reverse complement strand
CAGCAGGAAATAAAAGCAAATGTAAAGAAACACCTTCTCAAGTGTTCTGAGCACCCTTATTTCTGTATTTAAATGAATGTGCTGGTTTTGTCTGGGATAGAGTTAATTTTCTTCATAGTAGCTACTATGGGGCTATGTTTTGGATTTGTGCTGGAAACAGTGTGGATAACACAGGGATGTTTTTAGTTATTGCTGAGCAGTGCTTACACAGAGTCAAGGCCTTTTCTGCTTCTCACACCATCCCACCAGCGAGTAGGCTGGGGGTGCACAAGAAGTTGGGAGGGGACACAGCCGGGACAGCTGACCCCAACTGACCAATGGGATATTCCATACCATATGACGTCATGCTCAACCTATAAAGCTGGGGGAAGAAGGAAGGGAGGGACATTCCCAGTGATGGTGTTTGTCTTCCCAAGTAACAGTTATGCATGATGGAGCCCTGCTTTCCTGGGGATGGCTGAACACCTGCCTGCCGACAGGAAGTAGTGAATGAATTCCTTGTTTTGCTTTGCTTGTGCATGCGGCTTTCGCTTTACCTATTAAACTGTCTTTATCTCAACCCAGGAGTTTTCTCACTTTTCCGATTCTCTGCCCCATCCCACTGGGGGGGAGTGAGCGAGCGGCTGTGTGGTGCTTAGTTGCCAGCTGGGGTTAAACCAGGACAATGAACCAGACACTTGCATACATACTGAAGTTGTCAGATATGGTAAACAAATAATCATGGTGAAATAGGAGACAAGTACTTTATCTGTTCTTTGCAACCCTTTGCAACCCTTTTTCTACTGCATCTTTTGCAACATCTGTTTTAGAACCTGAAATATAAATTTATCAGCACTCTAAGCATAAAACTTAGAATCAAACAGAAACACATACAAAACCAGATATTAAAACTTTTTATATACACATACATACATATATGGGTCTTCCACTAGGTGAAAATATATGCCATTCAGTTTTCGGAAAGACAATAAAATTATAATCCATGAAATTCTCTATGGGTCTGGATTTACCAAAATTACCACTAACAACATACTTGTTTGTTTGCATTCGGTTACTTCAATGAGATATTGTATATTGGTAAAGCCTACAGCACAGCAAGCATCTGCATTCCTATCTTTTTTCAACTTTGCAGAATTAGCACAGGTCATCACAAAACTCAGCAACACACTACTAGCTCTTGAGAGCTAGTAATCTGAGCAATTTACTATGAGGTTTTCGCTTTTCCAACATAAGTAGTTAAAAGTGTTTCGCTTGCATTTTCCTATATGCAGACACATACTTGTTTCTGAGTAGGTGGAAGGTTTCTAAATCTTATATTAAATGCTTCCATTGGTAGTAGTTTGCGCTGAAATTATTTGCTACTGCTCCCCAATTCTATTTCATGCATAAGTACCGAAGTAGAAATGGATTAACACAATGAAATTATGCTTTGCATGTCAAGCATGAGCACATTCTTGTTTGCTGCCACATACTGGTTCAAATCATCTTATTATTTCTACAATATGCACACAATCCCATTTTCAAAAGATTTTGTTATATAGTTGCTTTTTTTCATCAACATTTTCAGCAAATCTGACTTTGGCCCCTCAATTTAAGAACAATTTGTAAGATTATTGTGAACACTAAATAATGCTAAAATACTGTTCCTCTATACTTCCTACATATATATGTGATTCAGCTGAGAGTTAACCAGTCTGGCAGGTGAAACCAAAGTGAAAGACTTTATTTACACAATTTTGCTGAAAAAACAGAAGGATAAAATTAGTGGACTGAATACAATCATGATGCTGTGGTAAATCGCGAAATAATGAATTTACTGGAGTTTCACCTTTATCAACGAGAATGGAATTAAAATCCTGAGGCATTTTTTTTAAACTTCACTTACTTTGATTTTCCACTTTTTTGTTGCTTTGTCTATGCAAAAAACAAATGCAAGCATTATGTAAGACTTCAAAGAGATTATTTTAAATCCTACATATCTCTTTACAGTTATTAGGAGAGTGTTAGAATTTTTAACTCTACATTAATCAGTCTCAACTCATTAAGGGCATTAGGAGCTTCTCTCATTATGTATTTCACATAGCCAATTTTGTTTTTACCTGCATGTCTTGACGAGTGATGAAGCCTTTGCCTTCCAGATCACAAATCTGAAAGAACTCATGTGCTTTTCCCAACATAGTTAGTCCTGGGTCTTGTTCTCCAGTCCTGCTCCTCTCTGCATCTCCTGGTGGCACAGGTCTGGCACAGTCTCCTTGTATTTTGTCCATTGTCACAAACTCAGCACAGGAATATTTTGGGATGCTGCTATCCCATGTACTCACAAATTCTGATCCGAAACCTGTGCATGGAAGGTATGGAAAAGAGCAAATCAGACCACCTTAATGATGCCTTCCACAATCTCTTAGCAATCACCTCTTTTAATTAGGCACTAAAGCTTAGAAGAAGGAAAAGCTTTTTGAAAATGCCTACCCTTGACAGGTTGCACTGAAGACACTGCAAATGGGACAATGAATGAGGACGGGAGACTCTGAGGGAAGAAGACAAAACTAGCTCTGAAAAGGAATCTCAAAGCAAAATCAGCCAGTTTAACAGGGAATATAGAAAATTAATTAACGTGAAAAGAAAACACAAGAAATAGGGGTAAATGAAAAAATAATTTAAAGTCACTACAAGTATTCAACTGGTATCCTTTTGACTCTGATCATCTTAACACCACATATCACAATTTGCATCCAGTGCTTTGGAATACAGTTCATATGATAGCTATAGAATGGAAGGTGATTGATGATGGAACCTGATGGATCAGGGGTTTGAAAGGGCCAATCGAATCCGGCGAATCAACAAATGGTTACGGGACTGGTACCACAGCCAGGGGTTCGGATACTTAGACCATGGGACTCACTTTGAGAAACCTGGTCTACTGGGGGCTGATGGGGTCCATCTGTCAGAGAAGCGGAAGAGCATCTTCAGTCATAGGCTTGCCAAGCTGGTGAAGAGGGCTTTAAACTAAAGCTGCTGGGGGAGGGGAACCTCAATCCATCCTACTCCTACCAGTTTGATGCCAGTGCCAACAACAGATGCCCACAGCCTGGAGAAGGATCACAGGTCAGCAGGAGAGCACCTAAAGAGCAGCACAAAGGAACTCCAGCTCAGGGGCCCAACTTAAATGCCTCTATGCAAACGCACATAGCATGGGGAATAAACAAGTGGAGTTGGAGACATGCGCACGTCTGCAGGGCTGTGATCTTACTGGCATCACGGAGACGTGGTGGGATGGCTGCTATGACTGTAGTGTTGGAATGGAAGGATACAGGCTCTTTAGGAAGGACAGGCAGGGGAGATGGGAGGGGGTGTCACCCTCCATGTCAATGATCAGCTGGAGTGCATGGAGCTTCGCCTGGGGGTGGATGAGGGGCCGACTGAGAGCTTTACGGGGCAGGATTAAAGGGAGGGCAGGGACAGGTGGCATCACGGTGGGGGTCTGCTACAGGCCACCCAACCAGGAAGACCAAGCGGATGAGGCCCTCTATAGACAGATAGGAGCAGCCTCACGTTCACAAGCCCTGGTCCTCATGGGCGACTTCAACCACTTCGATATCTGTTGGAGGGACAATATGGCAGGGCATAA
>NW_009227476.1:25725-26015 GCF_000690835.1 Fulmarus glacialis | reverse complement strand
CACCCGCTCACCGCCGCCTCCCCTGACCGGGACACGTGAGCTACCAGCTGGGCGCCGCCATCTTGGCCCGCCCCCCCGACGAGCGCCGCCAAGGGACAAACTTCTGCGAGAGGCACGTCCTCGCCACAGCGCCGCCTGTGGTGTGCTGACAGGTACTCGTGCGGCTGCTCTCTTACTGCTACACCAAGGGGAAAGTAGCCAGAAAAGCAGTTTCTTGCTGCCATCTCTTCTTCCTGATAAAGGCTGTGGGCAACCCCGCCCAAGTTAAACACAATATGAGTCAAATTGAG
>NW_009227476.1:14762-25697 GCF_000690835.1 Fulmarus glacialis | reverse complement strand
TGCAGTTTTCCGATTGATTTCTCCCCCTCGCTTGCATGATATCAGTCCAACACAGTGACCCTGCCCTCACCCTGGCTGGATCACATACCCTAATTTGGTGGTTACCTTTCTGGGTGCAGAAGTACAATCTTCCCTGGAAATACAAGTTCCCTAGGAAAAAAAAAAAGCCAAAGACCTTATTTTGTCCCATAGAACATAGGTAGTTCCAAAGCATACCTTGCTCCCTATTCATGACTGATGAAGCAAGTGCCCTGCCTTTTCACCAGATGCCTAGATACCTGCAGGAAATAACATGACAAATACAATGCTTCTTTAAAAAATGTTACGCTTCAAAATTATAGCTCCTTTGTCAGACAAACTAGTTTAAAAAAAAAAAATCTCACCCGATCATCAGCTCTGCATTCCTACTTCTTACTGAAGCAATTGTTTCTATTTACACTCACAGACTGGCCAAGCAATCAAGTTATATATGGGAAGGGAAAACTAATAACAGCCAATAAATGTGGGTGAGGAGGTAAGCACCTCGTTAACCTGATTTCTTGCACTAGGAATTGTTACATGAAATCACAGGTTTAGACCTAGAAATGAGGTGTTAATTCTTCATTTATGTGTCTGTCTTCAACCAGACTTTACAGCTCTATAAAGCATCACAAGTAAGTACAAATCAGCCTTGGTCAGTGCTACAAATACATTAAAATCTCTTCTCTTACCTTGAATTGCACTGAAAATCACAGGCATGGAGCAGAGAACAAGAAAAAATATTTTATTTATGATGGTCAGAATAAGCATTTTTCTGTAGTATTCTTGAACACCTCTCAAAGTCAGGAAAAAAAAACCACCACTATGGACATGTTTCCCAGCATATATTTCTACTCTAAGCTTTTTTCCTTACTCCATACTTATTGGTCTGGGGTAATGTCCTACCCGCCAAACCGAGTAGGGGTTTCACAGTGTGAGAAGAAAGCCTAGTAGACAGCTGACCTCATGGATTCCCTTTTCAATGAAGTTGCTCACTTGTCATTAACAACAAAGCCAGGGCGAAGTTTCACTTTCCGTCCTGCTTAGAAAGGGACCAATTTACATTGCCTGCTCAGGCAGCCAGTTGAGGGACTTCCCTGTGCAGAGGGACTCAGGGAAGAAATTAGCTGGAAGGCAGTATTCCAAGTAAACTCCCAAACAATCACTGCCAAGGAGAAGCAAAAACTAGTAAGAACTGTTTACTCAGGTCTTCTCCTGTAGGTTTGAGTACTTGCTTTCATTTGGTGTTGAAATACACTGAAGATTAAGAATCAAAGTAAGTTTAAGTACTAAGCGAGTACACGCACAGCCCATGCTTGCTGCTAACAACACACCTATGATTTAAAACCCCAAGACAGGGTCACACTCATCCATAGGAGCATTAGTGCCTTTGTGCATCACAGAGTGCTTTGTGTGTGGTGAGATGAGCCATTTTTGGGCAGTGGGCTGCCACGCGAAGAGATTCACCCAGCCCTTGGGAAGAGTCACTATCTCTTTTCTTGAAGCAATGGCCTAAGAAAACTGGCATAGGGTTGCTGTGCAAGCAGTAAGTGTTGCTAGCTCTCTAAAAAAGCTAGCTTTTAATGGCTTTTCTAGGGATACACTTAATTCACTTTACTGACAGTAGCCTAAATAATACTGAAAAAGTGTCATGTGCATGCAGGAATATGAATAAAATGATGCCCGACAGTAGTATTACTATTCCTGCTCCTGAGCAGTGATAAGTTGCTCAAGAGAAGGCATCTTGATCCTGGTAAAACATATCACACTTAAAATAGAAATGATGTTACTGACATAAAATACTTTGCATCAAGCTCCAATAAGCTACTGAAGTACATACCCGTTTCAAAGCAATTAAAAGGTGTATTGACCATATCTCTGCCACAAGGAAAGCAACAGAGGTGCTCTCGCTAGCCCCTTGACAGGAGGAGGCAACTCTCCTCTTATATGGACCCCCTTGATAGGAAAAAAACCTGGACAGCAGCTGCTAACAGATCAGGCTGCACAGTCTCCACAACACAATTGAGGGATTTAGCTTGTTTCACAAAAGCACCATGGAACTTGCATGCTGAACTTCATTCTCATCAGGACCGGTTAGATCTCATTCACCCTGGTGCTGTAAGTGATGAGGGCATTTACAAACCTGGTTGTACACACAGTCTGAAACAATAGGTGAAGCATATCAAGTCTTTTCACTGAATATGAAACACCCTTGCTTTCCCCATCTTAAGGCTAGACATGCACAGCAGGACCTGACAGTAGACCATTCTGGTAGTTGCAGGGGAAGGGTTTGGCAGAAGCATGTAGCAACACACAAGACATCAGGATGTTTCTCCACATGCAGCATATTCCCTGGGAAAAGATGGGAGGATTTGGGCAAAGGGCTAACACTTGTGGCCAGCTCTAATGGACCAGATTGAGTTAAATCAGTCCCAGTTTAAACAGAGCAGGGATGACTGTTCTTCTGTATGAACAGTGCTCAACCACTGTTAGGGTTCAGGACAGCTGATGAGCGCTACACACCCTGATTAATTTGATTAAACTCAGAGCAACAGGAGAAAGAGTTGAAAAATTCATTTGTGTTACCAAGTGCAGCTTATTCCCCACAGACCTTGCCTTTTCCTCTTTATCTGCCTGACCCATAGTACATGGGCAATGACACTTGGTCACCCTTGCTCTAACAACGAGAGTAGTTGAACACCAACAGCTCACACCTGCACTCTTGTTCCCTCCCCAGCTGTTCACCATCAAATTGACAGCTGCAGGTTATTTTCCTCAGGCCCTTGCACTGCAGGGTAAGGGAGGACTGCTTCTGGTTCAAGTAGTACAAGGAGAACAGCATCCAAAGCTCCTTACAAGTGATAGTCCCTCCCCCTCCTGCTTTCAGGGAAATGATTTCACAATACATCTCAAATAATGAGTACATAGAAGTGGTCAGTATTAAATATGAAGCCTCAATAAGGACAAAAAGAAATTTCTAGTTCAGTGTCTTTTATTAGTTTACCTTTAAAACAAGAAATAGAAAGCTTGGCTCTTAAATTGTATGGCTTATTATATTCCCTTTAGGTAATTGCTTATTTACACTGTAGAACAGAGATTTTCATTATTATTTTATATATTATTCTTCTAAATTATTACTAAATAACCCCAATCCAATAATTAGTCTTATATACAGTCAGATATTGAGTAGCAAAAGAAAATTAAGGATCAAACATAGCATTGTTAGGGGTCCAAAATTATTAATATTACTTCTCATGTAAAGAAAGCCAAGATTTTCCTCACTAAAAGGCTTTTGATTATGATGGTAACAATATCACAGCCAACTGTAACCACCTAAGCACATATTTGCTAGCAGGTTGCTAGTGGCAACCTGAAACTACTAGTTCAGGTTAGTTCTGCCTTTCCTGAAAGCGTTGCAACAGTTGGATTTCTGTGTAGGAAGCACATCCATGCACAGTGCCTGCCAAGACATGCTTCAGCTGTTATGGACCACTGACATTGCAGGTACCAGGAGATTTTTAGTACACTGAAAATGAAGTACAGCCTCAGCATTTGGTCAGAAAGCTGGGCAGAGCTGATGGGGAAATATGTGCTCACTTGCTGCCGGCAGGGACACTGTAGACCCATAATGGTAGTCTAACGTCTCTTCTGGTCACTCACTCAAAGTCCTAGTGCAGAGAGAATAACATAACAGAAAATTAATCCTTTCTTTTCAGTGTCCATTTGCACTTTCATCAAGTACAAACACTTGCTAGAGCATAGCCTAAGCCTGAAGGGCTGGATGCTGCCACAGGTAGCAGTCAATAGAAGCTTAACTGTCAAGTTGCCAGCAAGCCCTCCATGAATACCTTTCTTCTCATGTCTGCCTGCTGCTGCCACATGGAGAAATCCCTGTCTGGCAACACCCAGACAGTAAGGGAAAATAATATTTTTCCTATCACCTGCTCTTGTTCCCAAACACTTCAAGGGAGCTGATTTCAAAAGGGACATTCTATGCTGGGACAATAGGTTGTGCTGTACCTCAATTAAGCCAATTAAAGCATATCAATCTTTAAATGTCTGCAGAGCTGCCTAGAAATTAGTTTTTGCTTCAGTTTGAGTCTGAAATGACTACAGATGTAAGAGCAGAACTTACATGTATGTTGAACATTTCATATACTTACCTTACTGTTTATTCATTAGCATCTTGACATGCTTAGCTTCTGCTTTCAGGCATCTTTGCTCTATTGAAGACTTCAGTTGGGCACTGAAATTAACAGACTCAGCACTCAACTCGCACATCATCATAGATCAAGTTTTGTAAAAAGCAAAGTAGAACTACACAGGTGTTCTTTAAACAAATAAGCAAAAAAACAAGTGAAGTTAAAACTAAACCACTCTAACACAGGTATAAGTCACTGACTTACTAAAAAAACGCTTTAGGAAAGTTCAGAAGTAATGATGTTATTAGAAGCAACCACGCAAGAAACAATCTTTACTCATATAATATTAAAATATTCATATTGTAAACTATTAATTTTTATTATTATCTCTGTAGAAACAACATTATATCTTTTGTTTGTAAAAAAGCTATGCTTCCTATATAGAACTAGAAAAATCGCAGTTTTTTGTAATAAAAAGCCAATCCATAGACTTATCATAAATATAAAGTAGCTCACTTGTGAAGTTGTTGTTTACACCTGAATTGCTTTTCCTTTTAGAAACACTTATGCTTAAATAGGTAATTCAAAAAACCCTTTATAGTGTCTTCAATGAAAAAAAAACTCACTAATATTTTTATTGTTTAAGCAAACACTAAATTTAAGTTGCTATGCAATTATTATTTCTTTTTTTTCAGTTATTTCACAGTAATAAAAAACATCTAAAATGCACTCTATATACTTACATTGACTTTTAATCAGCACAAAACACAGGATGAATTAAAAAATCTGTTCACATTAAAGCAAAAAAAGGATCATCACAGAAGTTTTCCTATTACTTGCTTGCTTGCTTCAAAGAAAAAAAAACCATTTAGAAAGCAAACTACCCAGTGTGAGCATTTATAACCCAAGCCCTTTCCCTCCTGCACACTCATTGGTCTGATTTCCATGAGCTAATCAAGCCAGGAATGCTTAAATTCACGGGGGAAAGGCCTGTTTGTTCTTATTTTTTTGGTGGTGGGGTTTTTTTTTCAGTGAAACTATTTATTTCTTGTAAAGAAAAAAGTGCAAGTTTTACTTTTTGTGTTTTTTTGAGAGGAATCTATGGAGTGAATCATACACTTGCTGCAAGTAGGATTGTTTAATTAACATGAAACATACAAAATATTTCTGAGGTTTTCTAAAAAAACAGTTCTAACTATTAAAAAGTGAAAAATTAAATTTTTTTTTATTTTACAGTATTTTCTTAGTTGTGTATCTATTCACTAAGCTTTAGCTTTTCTTTTTAAGGATTATGAGCTGAAGTTTTTTGTGGTTTATATTTAATACAAAGTGAAAAACTGTTTTTTAGGAAATACTTTATTTTTATATGAAGCTCCTAAACATGAGTGTAGGTGTTCTTGGGATTATAAAGAATAAGCTTGGGTTTTCCTTCCTTCCTTTTTTGTTTAACTCTTTTTAAGTATGGAAAAACTATCTAAGAAAGTTATTGTAAAAACTTTCTATGATAATTCTTTCAATAGTTTTCCTTTTTGTGCACAGTTAATACATGGGTTAAGTATGACCTAAAAAAACCAAAACACTTTACTTTCAAAGTGTTTTTTGTTCTTAAGGTAAATCAGGAAGTTTGATTCTGTTGGAAACTAAATCAAAGAAGGAAAGATGTTACTTAGTTCACTGTTAAGGCACAAACACATTTCTCTGCAGATTACTTATTACTGACTAATTCAATGAATTAAGCAGCATTTGGGGTTGAAGTGTTCATGGATGGAATAAAATTTTCTGTGATTATAGGTTGGGAATTTGGAGATGAGCAGCTATTTGTTCTGTTTTGCCCACACCTAGATTTCTCTCAGTCTTAGCAGGTTATCTAGGTCAGTGGTTATCTATAATAAATGCTTGTGCTGGCACTTCTGCTACAAACAAGCTCTTAACCTGTATGGCTCTTTTTGCAAGGAGCAGAGGCTGTGAGCCCTTAGATGGATTTGGGAAAAGCACTTCTGTACTGGACTGCAACAACTGGGAAAGCAGAAAAATACAGCTTACCTTACTGCAGTCAGCCCCCATCTTTTCTTCTCCCATCAGGAGCTGTAGAGTTTGAGTAGAGTTTTCAGAATGTCTGGGAGGTTTTACTTAAATTCATATAGTGTATTTGATGGCTCATATCTCATTAAAATGCTATGTAAAAATTCTATGTAAATTCTAAGTTGCTGCAGGGAATTGTCTTCCTTGACTTAATTCTTGCATTTTTGTAATTCAGAAGAGGGTCAGTGCTCCTTTCCTTTAAGAAAAAGAAGCAAGTCTCAAAGCCCAACAGAAATAATTATTTCTGGATTATGTTAGAGATTTATAAAATATTTGCAGACTGAGACGTAGTAACTGTGTCTTGTTGTTCAACAAAGTAGGGGGATGTTAGAGTCATAGCCTTGATAAATGCTCAGTCATTGGCAGCTCTAGTGGGAGAAAAACAATCCCAGTTGATTCTGCTGATGTAAAGCAATCTGTGTGGCACTAGAGGATTTTCAGTCTCAGCTTTGCATGCAGTGGCATTCCTTTGCTGGCAACACACATGCATTGCTGTATTGAATCATCTGAAGGGAGTAAGTTTTTTGCAAATCAATTTTTAAAGGTCAAAACCAGTATGTCCTGAATAGTTACCAAATGGCAAAGACTTGTTTGAAATGACAAACTGCTTTTCTAATGGTTGCTTAAATACCCCAAAGGTATTGTCTTCAAACTAACACTTTCTAATGTCTTATGAGGACTACAGAGTAGAAGTAGAAAACAACTCTAACTCTTCCTTCTCAAATTATACTTGATAGCTGAGTTTTAAGTCTTTGATTTACAAAAACTAGCCAATGGCAATGGAAATAGTGCTGAAGTTACGGGTTTTGAAGTTGTTGACAAGTAATTGCAAATCCTTTCTCTTTTCAGTGGTTTGCCACACCTCCCAAACCCTTGTTATGCGATATAAATGTGAGAACTGTAAAGAAAGTATATTCAGCATTACAGCAAGGGTTGGAAAAGCTTGCTAAGCCTCTATCCTGAGTGCTATGTCTGGTAATGCCTTGACCAGTTTTGTTCAGTCAGGTTAGACACTGTATCTGCAAGCTCTGGAAAATGAAGGTTAGTTCAGCTACCGACTCAAGTCATTCTCTGAAACTGCCAAAGCTTTTTTGCCTGAAACATTAAACTAATTGGTAGGCCACAAATGAAATGTGGAGTGGCGGAAAGCTGGGAAAGTTGTGGTCAACTGAAATGAAGCATTTGTGAGGAATGCTGGCGGTCTTGAACGTACAGCTAGCTAGAAATGATTGATGGAAGAGTTGGCTGTCAAAGTGCTGACCTGGATTCTGTCTGGATCTGACAATTTTATCAAAACGTTATTTTGACTATGATTCTGACTATACACATGGTATAATATAATTTACATTGTAATGGTGGGAACGTCAAAACTAAACTTTCAAGTATTTTTATGTTGTTGAAGCAATATACATATGTATAAAATAAGTCTTGAAGCAGAAGCTCTAACTTTTTTTTGTTGATAAACCAATTTTTGAAATGCCAGGATTTTCTGTGAGCTGGAAATGATGGGTTTTGTCCTTCATACAGATTAAGTCAGTGTTTTATAAGATTTTCTCAAAAGCTGAGTAGCAGCAAACTGCTGGCCCGTGTGGGTAAATGTGCTTGGAGTTGAATATCCACTTGTACTCTAAATGTACTCCAGTCTTTTTCATTAGAATACAGCCTTTAAGCTCTGCTTAATGTAATTTGCTTACAGAAGGAAGGAAATGTCTTAAAAGGACTTTCGAGAAAGCAGACTGAGGTTCTGGGACTCCTTTAATGGTCAGCGCTTGGATGTACCTGAAAAAAGGTCTAGATGACTTCAGAGATAGCTTTCTTCCTTCATCTGATAACATGATTGTTTATGGTAGAAAACAGCCTGTCGCAATTACCCTTCAAAACAGCACACTGAAATCTTTGTCCACAGCTCTGTGGAAGAAAAGGAAGAAGTGTGCCGAAACGCAGGCCTGTATTTCCGAGCTCAGCCCACCGCAGCAAGCCAAGAGGGATTATGTTGCATGGGTAGAGTGCTCTCTGAACCAGCATCTCTTAGTGCTCTATCCATGCTTGGAAAAAAGTATCTCCCCAAAGGTAATGATTTCATAATCCTGGTTAAACACTGCTTCTTCAGAGAGTCGGAACAGGAAACTAATCTAGCATGCAACTGCTATTGTAAATCTAAAAAAAATGGATTAGGTGAAGGACATCATGTCTGACTCATCTCAAGATGTGGTTTGTTAGATGTTACGGTTGGAGCTTCATGAAGTCCTCAGTCCCGACTCCCTGTGGCACTGATGTAGGAGAGCAGGGGGACTGGTGGAGGTGTCAACAACTAGAAGAAGCTGAAGCATAGGGCTATGACCTTCCAGTCCCTACCTTTCCCATTACCTGCTTTTCTTGCTGTATCTTTTTTTAATCATTGAATACATAATCAGAGACCATATATGGTTGAAGTCAAAATTGGAGGAGGATTTTAGGGAAAATATTTGCTGGAGGATTTTAGGTTAGAGGTTGAAGTTGGGCCAGTTCTGGCTTAACTGAAAGTTTGCATTTCTCCAACCCTGTAGCTAGGTTTTTTCCATGTTCAGAAATTTGATTTTGAAACAGAAAAACATTTATTCAGTCTCTGATTACCGAAGTATGAACCTCACAGAATTCCTTCCCAGGTTCTCATAAAAACCAGTTTCTAAAAAAAAAGATTGTCAGATGATTTGAGTGCAGTGATTCCCAGAAGCAGCTTTTAATACTGTTTGCCTTTGTGAGGAAAAAGGGAAAAAATTGCTAGTCAGACATTCGCATCAGCCACCACCTTTCTATTGTATAATTTTAGGGTACAAGCTCATCCCTGGTTGACCCTTCAGAGGTAGTATTCAGATTCTGGGACAGTGTCTGTACAGCCTATGGCATGAAGGACAAATGCCAACATGATTACAGAACACTGCAACAGTGTTTTTGCAGGTCCCTTCCCAAACAAAATGGGAGATGGTCAGATACGGAGCATGGTATCTTGATCCCACTATGTGGAGAAAACAGAAAGGGAATGAGCCATTAAAAGCTCCAGAGGCTACAATCAATAACCCCCGGAACGCAAAGAACCGGTCTGAAAAGGTACTACGAATGCGCAAAAAAAAAAAGTGGTTTTATTCTTTTGTGACATAGCTACGAGAGAGAGGCTGTTACGACAGGAATGTCTCTGGGCACTGTATTGTGCCTGACAGCCCCAAATAAATGTGGAAAAAAGCATGTTATCCAAGCTGAGATAACCATGCTCAAACAGGCTCATTCACTTGGATTAGACTCTGTCTTGATGGCACCTGTATGTGGACAATAGCTCTAGAAGGCATATAAGCACAATTCAAGATTTAGTTGACATAATTGTTGTAAATCTAGTTCCTTGCATGCTCTTGGTATCATATGTGGCCAAAAAGAATTCATATGCTGAAAGCAAGCAATAGTCATTTCAGAATGTTTTAGGGTGGTTTTATCGTTGTTTTATTTTAGTGCAATACCCATCTTGACAAAGGTGCTGGTTTCAGCTGTGGTACAAGGTGTTTTTAGAAGGAGTTTGAAGAGCAGGCAGGTAATTTTTCCACTGCTGGGTTTATTGAGATGTAGGTTTAGTTTCCTTGTGATTAAAAAAAACAATTAGTCCATCTTCACACTTAATACATAGACAAAAGGGAAGATATTGTTCATGCTCTAGAGGGCAGTCCTTCCAAAGGTAAAATTGAGGAGTTGCACGTGAGTAAAATCAGGCCACATGAAAAGGGCTGGTGAGCTGAATGACAAGTGTTGCTTGTTGTTTTATAAAGAAATGCTGTCTGTAAGACAAAGGAGGAAGCTTTGCAAAGAGGATGCCTGGGAACGGCTGAGCTCAGAAGAACACAAAGGCAAAGGCTACACTTTTGTTAATACCCCTTAAAAATAAAGGCAAAGTTTATGGTAGAATAGGAATCAACCTCATTTTGTCCAGCACCTCCTGGGAATATAAAACAGATTATCAACAGTACACGTGCTTACTTGGATAATGAAGAACAACTCTTACTGCCTTCCTTACCAAAGGTGCTGGGAGAAATGACTTTGTGTAACAGAGGACATCAGATTACAGGACCATACGTTATACTTTGCTAACAACTTCAAGTTCATGAAGCAACCTCATTTTTTTTCAAAAGAAAAAATTCAAATCTGAACTAGTTACAGATGTAAGCAGTTAAAATATTTATTGGTTGATAAGCTTTCGTGAGAGCTGGTACAGGTACACACTGCCTGGTTTCTTTAGGCATGTGCAAGCTGTAATTAAGATGAATTTTGAATGCTTTACTTTAATCTACTCTAGAAATGAATCCAGGATGATAAGCTTTCGTGAGAGCTGGTACAGGTACACACTGCCTGGTTTCTTTAGGCATGTGCAAGCTGTACATGAAGATGAATTTTGAATGCTTCACTTTAATCTACGCTAGAAATTAATCCAGGAAATGAAGGTCACACAGCTCTACAGCACACAGGCCTTTAAGGAATTTACAGAAAGGCTCAAGTGACTCGTAAGAATATGCTCAGGGTGTGGTCTGTGTCCCCATGTTGATGTGCTTGTGGCTATTGCTGGGCTGTCCCAAGGTCCTGGTTGTAAAACTACATAGATCAGGGACCTCCAGTTCTTCTCTTGTCTGTGTGTTGGAGCTTTTGGAGGGGAGGAACTGGTGTAATTGCAAATGGG
>NW_009227476.1:250-14723 GCF_000690835.1 Fulmarus glacialis | reverse complement strand
GGGTCTTGAAAGTGGTGCTGGCATCGGCTTGTTAAGGTGTAGTGTGAAGGACCAGTACAAAGGGCCATCCTGGGAGCAAGTGAACAGATATTCTGCTGTACACTTGGGACTCGCATAGCTTTGCAGCTTGTATGGCTGATGTTACATGCCATCAGCATGTGCAGAAGCCACTGCTATGTGTTAACTGTGAGCGCAAAACAGATTTCAACCTCTGAAAGCCCAAGAAGGGACTTCACTGAGTTTGATCTCATATCATAAGCAACAGCTGCAGCTGAGCAATACGGGCACTGGATTTTTGACCCTTTCTCCTGACACATTTTTACCTTTTTCTTCAATCGCTCTCTGAGTGTCATTTGAGGCTGTTAATCACGCTTATGTTTAATCTTTTGTTTCAGTTCCTTCTGAAAATGCTGGCTGGGGGAAATGATAGTAGAGCTCCAGAGGAGACATCCAAAGCTTGCAAGAAACTGTCTAAAGAGGTAGGAGAAAAGAAGCGAAGGTTCTTTAATGACCATGAACTAATACAGATTTCTAAATTACCTTAAAATTAATAGAAGCTTCTATCTAAACTGCTCCTAAAAGAATATTCTTAAATTAGAATAAACTTAAAGGTAGTTTTGAGTTACTTCTGAAATGGCTGAATAGTTGGAAGTTTGGATTTGGACTACCAAATTCCAGGCACAAACCACTTAGCTAGCTTAACAGTGCTTGGACTTGGGTAGAAGGCACTTTTGATGTCTTGGGCTGTAACGCACTGGCTTACTCAAAGATCCTGGTCCACAAAAAACTTACTGTTTTTTAAGCATCCGCATTGCGCTTACTGCTTTACAAAATATAAATAAGTGATCTCCGAATTCTCTAAGGCATAACTGGCTGCAATCTATATACCTACTGAAAACATGAAACTTTCCACCTGAGAGTGTACAAAGCCGTACTCTTCTGCAGAAAGATCCCACCATAGACAGACATTGCGCTGACTAAAGTAAACTTAATATAGTGAAGCCACTAAAAATCATAGCCTCTTAACTCTTGGTACACCAAAAATATCTAATGAAGACCGCTGAAGCCTTTACGGCACCGGAACTGGGCTGTCTCATAGCCCTTTGGCCTATTTGTGAGTTAAACTGCAGCTTTGCCTGGTTGGTTATGGTTATAAGCTGCTTTCTTTACTGAATTGCCTACTGTAAAACAATGACTTTGAGCTCAAGGATTTGTTTTGCTCAGCTTTGATATGTGCTGTAGATTCTGCTGCTAATTAAAGTTTTTGGTTAAACTGGAAACAGATGATGAGGATAAATTTCCATGCTTTAAAAAGGACTTTTAAAAAAATAAGCTAGAAAACCCTCTTTAACTCAACATTGCCTAAGCAACAGAACAGTATTTAGACATGGAGGGCAGACCTGGAAAGAATTAAGTCTAGAAGTAGTCTGTGAGGAGATAAAATACAAATGTATTCCTGTAAATCTGAGACAAAATGAACTTAGCTTAAATGCACTGAGACAAACTGTTCAAGAAACATTAAATGCAGCTAAAGAACCAACCTGACCTGTAAAGAAAAAGTTGGAGCTGCTAGGAAAGTATTGCAAGCCCAAGCGGGAAGCCTTTTCCCACCATAGTCACTTAGAGAACGAAACAGAGGAGTTCACACCAAGGGAGGCATTCTTACCCCCGACATAGGGACTCACCAAAAAATCCCACTTCGAAGTAGCGGCCACACAGTGTGAGAAACAAGGTCTTTCAAAGCAGGACGTGGTTTTGTCAGCACATCTAAGACAACCCCCAGTGAGGCGAATTTCTTTCGTCCATCAGCATGTCTTCCCCTGGCTAGGAGGTCCAACACCCTCCCCAGTATGCTCTCAGGGATAAGCAGACCTCACTTACTCCTATTTTACTCTCCTGGTCTTCCAGGTAAGGCTTCAGACCTTGATTTAACTTGCTGTGTTCTTTTGAGTTATTTAAAACCCGGCTGACATAAGCCAGTACCGAGGGGTGGGCAGGGCTGTCAGTTTAGGCTGCTCTTTCTGAAAAGATGGGGTGAACAAATCCCGCTTTACTATATAGCTGAATACCACATGGGGAGTTTGCTGAACACTTGTTTCTTGTTTCCCACTGACTGTTTGCTCTGCCCAAGACCATCTAAGCAAGTAGATGGTCACAGCTGCTTGGACAAGGTTCTGTGCTTTGATTTCCTTTTTCCTGAATGCCCCTCCTGAGCAGTCTGTTTTGCTGGCGTTGCTGGACTCCCAAGATGTGCTGCAGGGTGATTTCCAGTCCAGTTGTGAGTAAATGTGAATCTCCCGTTGTCTCTACGACAGGATGCACAAACAAATGTGGAAACTTCACATTTAGGCACACGGTTCCAGAGTAGAGGCGGAGCCCCAAGGACTGACAAGTTCCTGTGGCTGTAACCTGAAAGGCCGTGCTGGGAGATGAAATGCAGCCTCACCATGACCTAGTAACTTCTAACATCACAGCACTCCTAGGTGGGTAAACACCAGCACTTTGAAGATGAAAATGTCTTTGAGAAAAATTTCAGTGGGCTTAGTACCTAACCACTGAAATACTTACAGCTGTGTCAGTACATGGCCGGAGTCTCTTTGCCTCCCTTTGCATTTTGCATTTCTTTGAATGGGCTGTCTTTTTGCATGAAGTAGGGAAAAAATGGGGTTTTTTAGTTCATTTTCAATAACTCTGACGTAGTATTAGAATAATTTATATCTCAGTCCTCTTTACTCTTTTGCTCTTCAAAATTCAGCCCCCATGAGATTGTTTTTTCTTCAGGACGGATACCTTGCACATGAATGACTAGCCCCTGACACACCTCTCTTAAAGGCACTTGTTTCAGTGGTGAGGTAAAATTCTTATCTGCGGATTGCAATTTCAAGAGTGATTTAGGCGATGTTTGGATTTCTAAACTCCAATCCTGTGCTGACACACAGGGCCTTGAAGCAGCTCAGTGATGCGGAGCTGATCCTAAAATCATAAACCAGTTCAGCCTCAATCTGTCATAGTTTCTGCAAGTGCATTACGATATTTCTATCCCAGTATTTCAGGAGGCTTTGCCTGTAATTATAAGCAGTTATTTAGGGAGAGCTGCTTACTTCACTGTAAATGAGGAAAGAATATGATTATAGACTTGGCTTTTTCTTATTAATTCTTATTGAACTGGAATATAATACACAGACTGCTGCAGAAAAAAGTTTATTTAATTTTTCAGTAACAAAGCTACAATTAAGGGAATAAGGTTTTTGCTGTTTTATTATTCCAATTATGTGTGAAGCCAGGTAAGGACTTTTCAGAACAGCCAAAGGCTTTACAAGAAACTTCTGACAACAGTGAGAAACATACCAGCCATCCCAAATGTAATGCGGGACACTTTATGCACTCATATACTTGATGTCTCTATGGGCAATACAGAGTGTGATGCATTGAAATGTAAGGTGCAATACACAATCATCACCTTGATTTGGTGAGTGTTTCTTGTATGAAGAAAGAGACTACTGATGTGAAAGAAGGAACGAATCCCTAACTAGGGTCCTGCTCTTGCAACTGAGTCAGCTTCATAGAATTGCTTGCAGCTCTAAATGCAAAATGAGGAACAAGAAAAGAAATTCAAGCCAACTTGGGCTTTTTTTTCATCAATTGAACTGGGAGCAGAGTTGGAAGAAGGCATCAATATCAGTAAGTAAGTGTGGAAAGTGAAATACCTAACATGTCCTAGAAGAGTTTACTATTCCTGGCACAGCTGAGCTCCTGGCAACTTTGGCAAACACTCCAGGGTAGCGGCATCTTTTGAACTTCTCTAAATGTAGGAGAAAAATGGAAGCTTGCAATTGTCAAAGTGCTAGAATGGTCTAGAATGCCCAATTGCGAAGTAACTTTGAAATCTGAATTCTCGGTCTCATCCCTCACCTTCTCTCTCAGATCTAACTGTACAACAGACTTCTAAGAATGGCACAAATTCTGCTAACATAATCAAAGGGTCTCGTATAAAAGTTGTGCAGAGGTTTGCTTTAGATTGCTCAGGGAGGGAAGGAAGTGCATGGACATTGCTGCTGATGTCCGTGGCAGCCTTGCTCAGATAAAAACTGATGGAAGACTGTCAAAAAGACAGGTTCCCCGGTGTTGTATATTGGCATAGTTCTCTTGAAATCAAGGGGATTACTGATTTACATCGGCTCAGGATCTGTTCTGTATGGTGATAATACATGAGACATATAATAATGGCATTGCACATATGTGCCGGGGATATGAGAACAGAGTCTATGACAACCGTTAGCTGCTCATGGGAGATGGCACTCATTTGATGTTGAGAACAATATGAAGAGGCAAGCTGGCATTACTCAGGGAGCTGATATTTTGGACACTGTCGTCCAGGTACTACGGTGCTATACGTGTTTTTTTGATAGGAACGCTGAGTGCGACAAGGCATTGATACAGCAGTGGATTGAGCTAATCGGCGTAGCAGGATGCCGGTGTCAGAACTGCTTGAACCTTTTTAGTCTCCCCGTGGTAGAGGAATGGGAAGGTTGTGGTGTAGCACTTGTCCCTGTTGTACGTATAGCAGGTTTCAGGTTCATTGCAGGAGGTGCTCTGCTGGGCCTGGTATATCTCACCACCCAGCTCAATTTCTACAGGATCGCATTTTTTGCAGCTGGAAGAGATGGGGAATAGAACAAGTGTTAAGAGTTGTAATGATAAGATGCCCCTGGTGAAAATCAAATCCTCCTCGCTTATCTGCAGATGTAGCTAGGTGGGTACTGTGGCCTTTCTAGGCGTTACGTAGCAACTCCCAGACAGATGCTTTTAGTGTTGTCAAACTGCCACTGGCAAGACTGGCCCCTAAAAGGGAGGGTTAAACAGGCAACATGTAATTTGCTGATATTTAAGACATTCGAGATGAACAGGGGTCAGAATGAAACATTCTCTGTAAATGTGAGACCTTTTTATGTGAATTAATCATGGAGATAAAAATTTCTTGGCTAGCAACAGAATATGAAAGCTAGGCTCCGTGGGGGAAACTTGCCTCTGTGACCCTGCCTCACCTTCTCTACTGGCCTTCAAGCACGTTTTTGAGCTGCTGTGGGCAATGCTGCAGGGGAGGTTAAGTCTTAGGAAATGAACTTAGTAAATAAAACTACTTACAGTTCAGTCATGCGGTAGACAAAAGTGGTTCTCAGTGGGGACATGGGGTCAGAGATGTTCTCTCGAGCCTTCAGGGGGACTCTGCAAAGGAGGGAAGAGAATTGTTCTCATGAAAACTGCTTATTAAACAACAGACTACTCTGCTGCAAACAATTCTCAACGCTCATCTTGTTCTTCAGGTTATCTCCTTTCCAACCCTTTTTCATAGCAAAGCCCAGGAACGACTGTGTGCCCTCAAAGGCAAAAACCCTCTCCGAGAGGACTGCAGCAATTTCTGAAAGTGCCGCTTTCAAGGTGACAGTGCTGATAATCCATGGTTTTTTTAAAGTCTGAGCTGGCAGATGCCCGAGAGACTTCCAGAACATAGACAGAGATGCTTAATGTTTCTCGTGTTGTGAGCGCTACCAGAACTCCTGCAGCTCCGAGCCTGAACTCGGTCTATGTTTCCAAGAGAGACAGACACACTTCTGGAAGGTTTCTGTGAATAAAAAGGACAACATCCTACTCTTGAACTGAGATCTACTTCATAGGGTTAACCTTTTCTGATAGTTTAGGCATTAACTAGTTTTCCTAGCCTATAAAATAGCAGGCTTGGTAACAGATTGGTAAATAAGTCCAGTGTCATGGGTACAATCTGGTTTCAGATTAGATCAACTGTAGAAATGTTACACTCTTCTTTGCCAGCCTGTTTTTGTAAAGTTACTACTGGACCGCTTAAAACGTGGAGGTGCTTTTTGTATCTGAAGGGACAAACACCAGATAGGTTCACGTGAGCGAAAAAAAACACAAAGCGAACGGAATTATTCCAGGATACCATAGAAAGCAGCCCAGGGGAAAAACAGTTCATATCATCAATGCCAGGACATGGGAAACAATGCAGAGAAAAGGGAACCTCTATAACACTTCATCTCCTGTTCTCAATGTCTGTGTAATACTCGTCTGCCACTTACAGGATGCGTATGTTTCTCTCCAGGATTTCTTCACCGGGATTTTCTTTGGAGGGGACGAACTTTGCGGTCACTGTTACGCACTGACACTTGTTATTGACCAGCACGTACTCCTCGTCCTCTGAGTCCCGTGGATAACCTGCAAGCACAGGATATGCAAACCCAGGGTCGAGAAGAAAAACCTTGAAACCTGCTCTAGCAGAAAGCCAAGTGATTAGAATGCCAGAAATGCACCGTTATGGCGTCTCAATTGATAAAAGTCCAGGTTTCAACAGGTACAAATGAGCCTCTTGGCAAAGATGAGTTCAGCTGTCTTCCCTGCTCAGTCTACAGTATGCTTCTGTACGTGGAGGTGATGGGACTGGGAAGGAAAAAACAATGAACGTGGACACTGTCTTGCTGGAGAGAAAGGCAAACATGCAGGGGTTTCTCATGAAATGGGAAGAAAGTCCCTTTGCAAGCCTTGAGCTGAAGGGCTGCTTTTAGCCTAACTGAGGAGGTTACCCAATTCCTCTGTCATGCACCGGGACTATCCTAGCAGTCAAAACTCTAGTTTGGATCTGGCCTCTAAATAAATGTCTCTGACCTTGCCAATGTGGCACATGTGTCAGTTTTCCTCGAGTGGTACGTTGTCCTTCAGGTCCCTGATGGAACAGATGCCAAAAAGCACTACAGGACCCAGCAAGAAGGCAGCCCGGTGACCTGGCAGTGAAAGGTAAGCGGCCCTTACGATGGTAGTGGTCTGCAGAGAAAACTCCAGTCCTGATTTTCTGGTCTTCTGTTTATACTGAAGTTGAGTTTGGCAGCTGAGGAGCTTACTCAAATAGAGAAGAACCGGCTTGGCTATGTCTTCTGTACTTTTAGCATGTTATTCAATATGAAACTTGGTCAAAACAGGGTCAAACATCCCATCTGTCACCCAGAGGCTTTTTGAATGTTCCTGGTGGCATGCAATGCCTACTTACTGTGCAAATATATGGATTTGAAATAGCTTGTTCTTTGCTAGTTGGTTTTCCCCAACCCAGAGCCTCTGGTCTCTTCACCCGTAACAAGCCAGCCTTGCTTTTATACGCACATACGGTCATACCCTTCTTAAGTGGTTGTTTTTACATCCCTCTGTATTTCTAAATGCTGCTAAAATCAAGTCCACAGCCATCACTTTGCAGCATCGCTATTCCTACAGCACCTTCAGCCTGCTTAGAAGTATCAAAACCAGCGATTTTTGTGTGTAAGATGGGGATAGTTTACATTGAGGTCAGATGGACCTCGCAATTTTGGGGACTCGCGTAGTCTGCTTGTCCCTTGGTTTAACCATGGAGAGAAAGAAGAAACAGGCTAAAAACGTCTGTTTCCATCATGTCTATGGAGGATTTCAGAGTCACTTTGACTTAAAAGCTTTGGTCCTAATAGCTGGATTTCTTCGCGTTATCAAAGCATGGATCAGTAAGGAAGCAGACACATTGCATAAGCTCATGTCTGGGTTTTTTCATTTCTATGTCCAAAGCTGCTGGGTTTTATGAACAGACCTTGTTGCTATAGAGTCAGAGTGATAGTGCTCAATGCCTGTGGGAGCAACAGCGAAGCTGGGATCCGGGAGCAGCACAGGGACTCTGGGTTGTACTGTAAGTTTTCTGATTGTTAGCTGCTATTGGCAGCAGCTTAACTGTCACATGAAGCTGTCTGCAAGACCAAACAAGGACAGTATTGATTGGACGAGCCCCTAAGTATCTAGTCCATACAATGTAATGAAAATAACATTCCAGGTTTTCTACCTAAGGCTTCTTACAGCTTCCTTCCTGCCCCTACAGTATGCTGGTCTCATCTGCTTCCATTCCACTGGGTTATTTTTTGAGATCCTTACAGGCCTCATAACTGTGAAAAAAGACACAAAAACTGTGTAAAGCGATGCCTCAGAGTGACCCTACAAGTCACCTGCTGGTTACAAATGCTGTTTCTGTGACAATTGGCAGCAGAATACCTTCTGAAAAAGGTTCACTGTGGAGTTTCTCGATCAGGAATGAAATTACTTGCTTGCTTCCTTGCTTTGGGCAGTGGAGCAAGCCACTACAGGCATGTAGGAGACGTTGCCCTTTCTACGGCTCTCACAGCTTGCTTTATCCCTCTACAGTGTGTCCCACTACGGCATGTGCCCATTGAGCCCTTTAGAGCAAGGGCTGGCTTTTAGCATGTCTCTGTACAGCATCCAGCACAATTGGCCACCTGTACAAATGCCACTGCAAAACGTGCACATAGAGTGTAAGTCCAGTCATGCTTCCGATCGCAGTGTGCCCCACCAAGGCAGAAATACATAATCACATCTGACACATGGAGCTGGTCATTATTTGGAGTTTAATGGTGCTTGTCTCTTTATACCCCTTATTCCAATCTCTCTTGCTCTGTGTGCTTCCTCTCTGCCAACTCATCATTCGACATGAACATTTCCCTCTGAAGCAGAAGCTTACTAGAAAAGCCTCTTTAGTCTCTGCCTCTTTGAGTCATGGCCTTTCTGTTTTCTTACATAAAGTCCCTGCCTTGTCCTTCACATAGACCTTCCTCTGATGTCTGCCACGGTGTCCTATGTAACGTTGTGTGCAATTCTTTCTAAGCCCTTAATCCAAAGCCAATATTCAAGTCAGATCCTATTGGCTTTGAGACTTGTCCCAAAACCTTTGGCAGCAGGCTTTAATTCATCTTATAAAATTATATTAACATACTCTTTTATGAATGTGCAGGGGTTTTTTGACTGTACTCTAAAAATATTGTCCTGATTTAATTCCTTGTGTAATACTCTTGGCTTCAGTAACCATAGAAGTTTCAGGTACTCATATATTTTTTTTAAAGTAAAAATACAAAGATAGTTTTATCAGCAATACCTCCATGTATCACCTAGTGAAGTCCCTTTGGGGAGAAGGTAGTTAAATACAAAATTTCCTAATGCCCTTCTAAATGTCTGCAGGTTGGATTTTCTGGTGCATTATTTACTGCAATATGGTGTTGCCTCCCTCCTCAACACTCATGCAGAGATTATTTTGACAAAATTTGTCATCTCCTGATATTGGCTTGTCCTGTAGTACAGTGTGAAGCCCAACGAAACCCAGCTGCAGCATAGTGAAGAAGCAAATGCATTCCAAAAATATCTGTTCAAACTCTGCTGCAGGTGCAAGTAGCTACTTGATTAAAGTAGGAAGAGGCTCAATTAGACCAAAAATACATTAATTTCAACATAAGTAGTACAAACAGCACTCCTGTAGCTGCATGTAACTCAAATTTGACTTCCCCTCTAAGCTGCTGACGTGTGTGTATATATATCTCTATCTTAAGCCAAATGTATGAATGGGGAAAAACAGACTGGACTCTGTTGAACTGGCACAGTATTTCTCGATGTTTTCTGCCTTTTCAGCTAATGGTTTATACAGCTGGCCACTTTTCATAGGAAGCAGTGCTTTCCGAGGACCTGCCTTGTTAGGCAATAAGATATCCTTTCCCAAAGCTGTTGGGATGGTTATCCTTCAGCATGGATTTAATCCTGCGGACCAGATCGACCATGTGCGTGAGGATGACTTTAGACTGTCGTATAGAGATCTGGCATTAGTATAGTCAGTATCTATAACTTGTGAACCACACTGAGGAGTGTGCTGGGATGACAGTCTGATCTTAGTCTAAATCAAGAGTCTCCAAGAAATTCAGCGGAGTTACACGATAAACTACAGTTTCATCACAAATCAGTTGGCCATAGCCTTAAGACAGGATTACCAGGAAGGTTTTAGAAGCCTTGAAATCTAGCAGGTAAGACTCTTGCAAGCTTCCTAGCGCTGCAGAAAAGCAAGCATGCATGTTTGCGGTTTGTTGCTTCAGAAACCCGATCAAAAATGGCTAACCGTAAAGTTTTAAATTTGCAGTTAGTCATCCCCTTTTTAGCCTTAAGGCAGCAACTAAAAACACACAGCTCTGTGGTGCAGAAAGACACCGAGGTGTCCAAGCACCAATGAAGCATTGCTTGAGCAAGCTTTGAGGTTTGGTTTTTGACAGTTAAAATTATTAATGTCCGATTAGACAAAACCTGATTGCTGATATCTTAAGCCCAGTTTTCCATGCTCTTCATTTCTCACCTACCTGCCACAAGGATGAACCCCAAGGAGACGGCCAAGGCCACGCACAGCAACAAAGAGCTCTTCATCTTGCTGTCCCTTCTTTTGAAGAACACGAGTGGAGAACCTGTGTCTGCCTATAAGGGCGTGTGCAAATGATACAGCTATTTGTTTCCTAAAATAAACAGCCCAGCAAGCTAGCACTGACACTGTGGAAAATGTGACTGGGGACTGAAACCAGGCATGCTGAATGCACAGAGACCTCTGCCTTTCAAAGGTGAAGCGGGGCAGGGGGTTGCACTATTACTGTGCATTTCTATTCTGTTCATCACCAACAAGGAAAGTAGCTGCTGAGTGCAAGGGAGTGCAAAACCACCCTGGTCCGTAGGGGACATCTTACCATCAGGGCCAGTGGCAGTCTCCCAGCTGGGGGTGAGGAGTGTAAGGCAAGAAAGCATCCAGATAGCCAAGGGGTCACAGCTCCTGGTTTTGAGGAATTGGACTTAAAGATAACTTGACTCATATTATAAAAACACTTCAGGCTTCAAGATCGGAATCCTGTTTGTACCACATTCTCTGCAAACATATATTAAGGGCTTGACATGCCCCCAAAGAGCTTTCAGTCAAAGCAAACAAGATGAGAGAGGGGAGGGGTAAAAGCAACAGCAGGTCTGTGGCAAAGCTGAACTCTTCCTCCAGCTCTGCCCACTGCATTGATGAGTTTATTTCCTCAGGAATGGAAGAGGGACTCCATGGGATTTGTGGTATATGAAAGGCTCCAAGTCAGGTCCCAGGCAAACTCTCTGAGGTATAGGGCAAGCAGACTTTTACTGAAGGAAGAGAGTACCAGAGAGGTCCTGGAGGTTTCTTGTCCCAGATTTGGGATCACTTGTGTGACACTGAAAAATAAACATTGCAATGTAACTTGCAATGACCAGAGCTGTCTCTGTAACATACATATGTGTCTTGAACAGAAAAGGCCACTTTTTAAGGGAAGGCCAGTCTTGATAGCACTTTTTAGCAAGGGCCCCCAAACACCTACATCAGGGGACAAAAGGAGAGGCAGAGCAAAGTACGATACTGGCAGGCCCATTCTTAGCCAGGGTTGTTGCATCAGTGTATCCTGAATTTCTGCTACCTGCAATGCATGTTTTTTTCAATTAACATAAGCAGCACATGGTAAATCTCCCTGTTCTCCAGCTTTTCCTTATGCAGCAGAGCAGCAGCCCGTGGACCAGATAAAGGCTTTTCACACAGCCTGTGCCACCCTTGGCTCCCTGGGGTTGGTTGTTCTTGCCAGGCTCTCAAGCGACTAAAGCCATTAGGCAATGCTGCCAGGCATCCCAGTTCCTGAAAGGGCAGCCTGTTACCTTACAGGCTGTCTTCCCTTTCTTCAGACCTTGCTGGCTGGGTCCCTAACCCTAGAGCTGTTCAAAGACCCTGGAATCTGTGTCCTGAGCTTTTTCTCCTAGTGCAAACATCTTGTGCAGCAGTTGCATGATGCAATGAGCTTTTGTGTTGCATCAGCAATGCTGACATGCAAGGTTTCCCCTGGGAGGTGGCGGGGGATGATGGGTGCGAGCCCAGCTCCTAGCAGGGCATCAGGTTATGCCATAATTCTTCTTTACAAACCTTGTTTTCTCTCTAGGGCTCCACCTTTAAGAGAGCAAAATTTGGTTTTGTTTCCTTTCCCCCTCCCCAGAAAGTATTGCCAACAGAGTTTTATGAGGAGTTCTCTTTTGAAGTCAGCAGCAAGACGTTCCCTGTGCCCCATGTTTTGCAGAAGGTTAAAAATAAACCTGGCTAACCATGGGGTGGTAGGGGTGTCCATCTAAAGCACTCTTTGTTTCAGTCACCTTTTTTGTAACAAAATAGGAGATTTTTTTAGAAATATACAAGAAGGGGGGGTATGCAGGCAGCAGAATAAAGCACATGCAAAAGAGTTCTGGTTCTGGTTCTGGTCTGTTTTGCCAAAGTGCACTGATAGAAATATGGCACTGGTAAAATCTGAGCACGGGCATCCATGAATATTTTCAAACCCGAAGGGAGAGACTGAGCAGAATGATATTCTGTGTGATTCTGTTGATTTCGGTGGTTTTCCCTGACTGCTAGCGCTCAGCATATCTGAATTTCGGTTGCTAAATCTACATGTCTGCATACAGTCCCTTTGGTCTCTATATGGTGGCGTAAGAGCTATTTTTAGTCCCATTCAGCCACCTGTATGTCTCTGAAGATTTCTATCTAGACTGCAAGCTCCTTAGAGGAAGATTTGTTTTATGGACTGTTCCTTTTATGGACTATCCCCTTTTTACGGTGTGACATGTTGAATTACCAGAAAATTATCTGGGGAAGCAGACATTAAAGAACTGTGGCAGTCTGGCAAGGGGCTGGCAAACCATCACCCCAGGCTTAAATTCTGGACTGAGTAGGGAGCTAGACTCCCAACCTCACTGCAGGGCAGAGGCTAGCGGAGGAATAAGTGAGAATTCCAAAAGAAATGGGAACCAGCCTTGTAGTCTCAGTCTCCCTGCACTTGTCGTGTGCCTGCAGCTGGCCCTGGACATGCTGAACTAGGACTTTCCAGGTGTGAAGCTGGGTAGGTGCCTGGATGAAGTGAGCTAAAATAGTTGTGTCTTTGTGCGTCCTTGCTATGCTGGGTGAAGAGTGGAGAGGAGGACAGCCGTACCAGCTCACAGGGTATCTCCAGATAATACACCATCCATTAGCAGTCTGTCCTACGGCTTTCTTTTCTTCTCATTTCTCAGTCAGAAGCAGACAAAATGGTGGATTAAAACAGACCTGCAGCAGTCACTGATGATCGTATTGGAGCGGTGATTCCACCGATGCTTACAGCAAACCAGTGGGTTTGGCTTGAGCAGTTCCTGACAACTGGATGAACTAACTCACATTAGAGGTGATCTCCAGCTTCACCAGAAGCGGATGACATTTTCAGCAAGTCCTGAAGGAGGTTCAAATGTCTGTAGATGCTATTTCTTTTCTGCTTTTAGAAATTAACCTTGGGTTGAGAGACAACATGTCAATTACATTTAAATCACTGAGTCCAACTGGAAGTTGGTCTGTTTTTAAGGCTCTGAATTTTGAAAGGGCAGACTTTAAAAAAATGAGCGCACTACATTGTGAGAGCGGTTGGATGGAAACCGTCAGGGACATTGAAGGCCTGGGTTTCTGTAAGTCACGCTAGCAAAAGTTATCTGGAATTTTAACCACGCAGAAATTGGCTGCAGACTTCTCTGGATGGACTTCACACAAAAAAACGTAGGATTAAGCAGAAAGATTACAAAGCCTGATGGGCAGAGATGGCTGTATTTTAGTGGCCAATTGGCATAAAGTGAGAATGTCCACTGAGGTGTGGCTGACATTCAAGGAATGCTATGTCTCACTTACTAAAACCGTACTGTTGCTCTCTCATACAGGCCTCTATCAAGGGGAGGTAATATCTGAAAATTGGCACGGACAGATTCGGAAAAGGTGTCTTACTCTGAAGCAAAACAAATCTTTGGTGCAAGAGCAAATGTGGAAAATTTTGACCCAGAGGTGACTATGTGGAGAAGCGGAGCGTGTCAGAAAGAAGGCTCATAAGTGAGATTGGCCTGCCATCAGATCTACCAGACCCCAAATGAATCACCAAAAAGTGAGTAAAGTTGTGCACCCCCTGCTCTGTTTCAGTTAACTTAAATATTTGCTTGACATGTCTTTTTCCACAAGAAGGTGGACAGGCGTATTTATAAATAAAACTGCACCTGTTCTGTGGTGAGAAAAAAGCACCTGCACTTATTCTATGCAGAACTCCTCTTTCTGGGATGTGTGGCTGCTTAATTTGTCAGGCTCTGGGTTTCTGAACTCGGACTAAACTCGGATCCAAGAAGCACAGAGGACGGGGAAGCAGCAGCAGCCCCGCTTTGCAGCTGCTTCATCTGAAGGGTGATCCTCTAGGAACGGGCCTGGTTCTTGCCAGGAGATGCCTGTATCCCTGTAAAGATGCATCCAAAGGGATGGACTTAGGAGAGTTAATATACGTACCTCAGATGTGTCAAGGGAGGTTTTCAAATACTTCTTTTTCTCTCTGAAACTTTGGTCTGGTTGTAGGGAACTGAGTAGCGAGAAGTTTCGGTTAGCAAGGGGACAGATGTCAGGTGCGCTTTCTATCTTTTTTTTTTTCCTCGTTGTCGAAAGATTACTATAGAGATGATATTTGTATGTGTCTGTGCTTTTGGGTGAAGAAAAATCCCTAAAGGTGGAAAAAAGGCACTTTTTTCCTTCTACGTGGCATGA
>NW_009227476.1:0-219 GCF_000690835.1 Fulmarus glacialis | reverse complement strand
ATCGCCTGCCAATCCCTGCCACGATCGACAAAAATCCTTGCTTAGCGGCTGCCCACGTCACGCAGCTCCTTACGGGTCTGTATTACTCTATTAGAAATCTAATAGTGGAAGTAAACTCAATCACGCTTCAGCCCTGGAGAGATTTCATACATAAATTAGATGCTTAACCGAGAGGGGTCCAATTTGAACACGCAGCTACATCCAAACGGTATCTCGGCG
>NW_009227475.1:9729-9953 GCF_000690835.1 Fulmarus glacialis | reverse complement strand
GGCTGCGGGCGGGGAGAGGGCAGCGGGGAGGCGCGCGTGGGGTCTCCGTCCCCGGGGGCCCGGCGGGTGGTGGCAAGGCTCTGTCCCCGTGAGACCCGCCAGGCGCTGCTGCAGGAGCTGCAGGGCCCTCCGCAGAAAGGACCGGAGAAGTGCCGTCCTGGCCCCGCGGAGGTGGCTGCAGCAGGGTGAACGCTTGTCCTCGTGGCTGCTCGAGGGCTCGGCGT
>NW_009227475.1:5855-9628 GCF_000690835.1 Fulmarus glacialis | reverse complement strand
CACCTCATTTTTATGAACGTTTTGTTCCGTAGGAGATGCAAAGGCGAGGATTTCGTTCGTTACGGTGTTAATTGTGGCGCTGCTGGTGGTGTTGATAAATTTAAGTCTAGCTCCTACTGTGGCAGAGAGGTAGTCTATCTTACATCCACTTAAGTGGGAAGGCTTGAAACCATTTGCCCTGGTTGCTTCAAGTGGGGCTTTCTTTTGCCTTTTCTCTAGAAGGGAAGGGGACGAGAAAACCTCTGTGAAGACAAAATACAAAAGAGATGACCCGAGAAGGAAAACTGTTCTTCGCAACACGACTTTTTTTTTAAACAAATGTTCCCTGCATAAAGGTCTAAGCCCTGAATCATCCTCTGCTTCCTCCATGAATAAAGCCACCAATGATAACAATAGTACTCCAGGCACGGCCTCTCACACCATGGCAGAGTGGGACCACTCACTAGGGACCGGTGGCCAACTCGGTCATTTCTGCTCTTGCCTGGAGAATGAAGCCACGGCGTGAGGTCAGCCTTTGTACAAGCCATGTGAGGACATCTGGAGAATATGGGATTTTCATGTGACCACCCAGTCCACTTTCCTTTTGCCCAGCTAAACTCCACCCACTACAGTCCCCAGAGCTCCTTGAGGTGCTACGTGCATGGAAAAGGGCCAGGGCTTGGAGTGCTTTCTGTTGCATTTTTCTTGGGTTTAGGATAATTATCCCAGTCAATCTGAAGTGCATTTGCTAAAAAGCATTTTTGCTCAAGTGCACAACTTAGACTCTCTGCACTGTGCTCAAGCAAGTAATTTACATGAGCTGTAGTTCACTTAGTGAGAGAAAAGGCTGGACCCCCCATTCTGTGACTAGACCTCAGCAACCACAAGCTCGGGCAGGTCTTTCAGGGAAATCTGCTATCTCCCCTCTGCTTCTCCTTCCCACAGAGCAGGCATTCAGGGCTGTCAGGATCCTACACCGGTGGGAGCTCTTATGTACAGGGCTGCATTCAGATTTCTCTCATCCGTATTTCCTTTGGTTTGACAAAGTCACATGTAGCTGATCGCTGGTGAGCAGGAAATCCACGGTGAGAGCTGAGATGCTGAGATTTCCACTGCCTCTCCGTGTTTCCCCATCCTCCAGCCCTGCTCCCAGCCTCCATCCCACAGCAAGGACTCTGGTTGGTGCCAGTGGACACAACCCCAGCAGAGGAACCTTCTCCCTGCATCTGTCTCACTTACACTCCCAAGACCTGCCCGCTGGCAGCACAGGAGACCGGACCACAACAGATGTAGAGCCCTGAGACAACAGAAAGAAGAACAAACCTTGCACACCTCAAAAGACAGTCCTCTCCCAGCCCACTGGTGTGTGGTCTTTTCGTTGTGGCAGTAGATAGGACCTGGCCTTAAATGCAGCTTGCAAATATGTTATTATTCAGGGACCATGACTTTGTGTTGCCCTCAGTGCAGAGGATTGGGACTTGGCTGGTCTTGTCTTGGCCTGAGCTGATTTTAGCTTACTTGGCTGTGACAGCAATCAGTGGTCAGATAACTATTTGTTTTCATTTATACTGATAACGATTATTTATTTTGTGTGGCTTGAACGGTTTTTGATTCCAGGGCAACACCATAGGTCCCAGCCTATCGCAGTGGTCAGTTACTCATTGCTGCAGGAGTGCAGACCCATGTTACTCAAGTAAAGGCAATTTTAGAGAAAACAAGGAGAACAGGAAAAAAACCAATTTGGGAACCATTGAAAAACAACATACATAGAGAAATAAACTCAAGTGAACCCGAAGAGTGAGAAGGAAGAAATCATCACCATCAACACCATGTGCCTCCTGATGAAGAGACTAGCTGGGGGAAGAAGAAGGAAGGCGGGGGCATTCAGAGTGATGGTAATCAACACCATGTGCCTCCTGATGAAGAGAAGGAAACCTACCACCAGGAACATCATGATCTGCCTATTGAAGACACCAGGATGCTGGTAACTTGTTGTAAGACCCCCTCCCTTCCACCCCTGCAGCCATCAACCTCAGGACACAGGAAGAGTGAACATAACATCAAGAAGCAGGGGTAGATACTAAGAATATTTTTTGGTGTATGTATGGCAATCTCAGCTGCATTACTGAGGTTTTTCTGTATTAATTTGGACTATGAGACTAATAATTGAAAATGTTATATTGTTAAAACTTTTGCATGTAGTAATGGTAAACCCCCTTGGCTTCACTTACAGTGTCCCCTTTGCTGTTGTGCTGGTTTTGGCTGGCATAGAGTTAATTTTCTTCACAGTAGCTAATATGGGGCTATGTTTTGGATTTGTGCTGACAACAGCATTGATAACACAGGGATGTTTTCGTTACTGCTGAGCAGTGCTTACACAGAGTCAAGGCCTTTGCTGCTTCTCACCTCACCCCACCAGTGAGCAGGCTGGGGGTGCACAAGAAGTTGGGAGGGGACACAGCCGGGACAGCTGACCCCTACTGACCAAAGGGATATTCTGTACCATATGTCATCATGCTCAGCACATAAAGCTGGGGGAAGAAGAAGGAAGGCGGGGGCATTCAGAGTGATGGTATTTGTCTTCCCAAGTCACCGTTACGCGTGATGGAGCCCTGCTTTCCTGGAGATGGCTTAACACCTGCCTGCCGATGGGAAGTAGTGAATGAATTCCTTGTTTTGCTTTGCTTGCGCACGCGGCTTTTGCTTTACCTATTCAACTGTCTTTATCTCAACCCACAGGTTTTCTCACTTTTACTCTTCCAATTCTCTCCCTCATCACACCGGGGGGGGAGTGAGCGAGCAGCTGTGTAGGGCTTAATTGCCGGCTGGGGTTAACTATGACATCTGTCCATAACAAGATTTTGAGTGTTACACAGGAAGGGACAGACAGGAGTTAGGAAGAGAACAAATTCACACTGGTACATCTATGCCTATCGCCAACTGGCTGCTGCTTAAACAACTGGACCGTGATCCATCCCACTACAGCATTCAAGCAAGGGGAATATTTGCAGAGCCAAATATTCTTTTCCAGAGTCCAGCATTGGGCTGTCACTTACACAACCCAGTTTTTGAATGCTCACAGCTAAATAACGTGCCATTTTGCCATGGCTCTGTGGATCCCCAACATGTTCATATGAGATGGCCAGATCTTGATCCGCACAGCAAGATCTCCCAGTGGGCTCACCGCCTCCTGCTGCTCCCATCACAGCAGACATCTCTGCGGTTGCTACTTTTTGCCTAGCCTATCCCAGAGGCTCACCGCCTCCTGCTGCTCCCATCACATCTCTGCGGTTGCTACTTTTTGACTAGCCTATCCCAGGCTCAGTATGATGGGTTGGGATGGGGTGGCCAGGGACCCACTGTTTAATTGGCCAAGTCTAGGGCCAGCACTCGACTGAGCACTAACCTGGTGACAGACTATGTGCTAAAACATACAGCTACAGAAGTGGTATGAAGCCTAGGACAGAGTTTGTTTGTCCAGGTGCCAGCCTGGACTCATGGGTGCCTTTTGCAAGTGGAAGAGGTCAACATGAGGTGCAGATGGTTTCCTTGCAAGAGCCAGCCACGGGTATGATTGACTCAGAGGGCTTCAAGTGAGCTGCGTCTCTGCCATCAGACCAAGAGCTCTGGTGCTGGCTCAGGACTGTCTTTGAACAAAAAGGTCAGAAGCTGCTCATTAGCTCCTTTGTCAATTAAGATCTCTTTGGGTAGTTCACATCCAGACAACAGCTTTGCAAATTCCCAATTGGCTAGCAAATCTGAGCTTCATGGCATCAGAGAAAGAACAGCTAGCA
>NW_009227475.1:0-5831 GCF_000690835.1 Fulmarus glacialis | reverse complement strand
CCTGCTTACTCCATGGCCACTTTCAGCCAGACATCTGGCCCTGAACATACAATGACCCTATGGACTTCCAATCAGCAGAAGAGGCTAGGATACAGCCTTTTGGTCCAAGCAGCGTGGCAAGGGTACTTCATGCTCACTACGTTATTGGTCCCTATACGCCCTAGGGATCACCAGCTGCACCCTGTGTTCGAATACCGACGGAGGTGGTGAGAGTTCAGAGTCCGGCAGCCCTGAGCTGGCGCTCCCTGCCAAGACCCCTGTTCCCTCCCTCTCAGTCTGTTCCCACAAAGAGGGGTTGGGGTGACTGATCCAGATCCAAACATAGCTCCCAGAAATAACCCCAGCTTCCAGGTACAGATGATGCCACTATCTCCCACCTTGACTTCTTGGCCTCGGACAGGGAGAAGACATAAATTCGAACAGGAAGAGTGAGTTGAGAAATCAGCTCTGCTGTCTAGATGGTGCCTCCTATGAATCAGGGCTCCAGGCCTACACTAAGACAAGTGTGTGAAGCAATTCCTTATGCTGACATGGGCCACTGTATCCCCATGCACCAGACTGTACAGCCAGTCCCCCAACAAGCATCAGCCTTCCTGTGCTCACACCAGTTCACATCCAGGCGCTGCACGAGTGGGACATGTCTCTCATCACTAATGCTGGCATCGCAGTTCTAGGTAACAGATGCAGCTAAAGCCCATCTCCAGCTGCGCAGACTGACCTCCAACTACAACTCACAAGCTTTGGACTCCCTCCAAGGTACTCCCTCTGCCAAATGGCAGCTACCTCCCCTACCTATTCTTTCTCATAAATTTGATGCACTTCTTGGCCTCTTCCAAAGGCAGATAAATCATACCTGGGCGTCCCAAAGCTATTGAAGTAGACCTTCCTATCTGCTCTTTGATAATTTAGCAGATTAAACTACCTGTTCCCATCTCATTCACAGCCCTCCAGGCAGCTTGGGCTGTTGACAGGGCACCAGCTGCAGAGCTCGCTTTCCCTTGAAACCGCTCAGGAAGCTGGTCACCACCCTCTCAACAGGAGAAGGGGCAACATCTGCCATTGTCTTAGCCATGTGCAAGCCAGATCATGGCCCTGAGGCGTGGAGTTACCCAAGTTGCCCCTGAAGGCCTGTTACACCCCCCATGGTTGTTGCTTGATGAATTGTTCCCACAGATGTTGCTGCTGCACAAGTTGAACATGGTGTCAGCCTGCAGCTGTGGGAACTCCATCTCTGCAGCCAAAAAACCTCACTGGCCTGGGGTGCAAGAGGCAAGACCAAGCATTTCTGGCGCTGCTGCCACAGGACGGGCAACATAACGTTGTCTCCAGACGTAAAACCTTCTCCAGCTGGCCCGGCTCCACGCTGGAGCAACGAGAGAGTAATTAATGCCAAGCATGATTCCCTTGCCCACCTCTCAGCTCGTGTTCCTATCACAGGTTTGGCTTGGCTTCCCTACCTGCCCCTTTTTAGCAGAAGCACCTGGCTGGGCTGGAGTTTCATGCATGGATGTCCGGGGCATGCCTCTGGCCTGACAGGAGTCCTTGAAAGCAGACTGGTGACTCGGGGGGTTGCAGAAGTTTGGTAAGCCACCTCTGGCCTGGCCTTGCTGCCTCCTCCCTCTCTCTGATGTCTTCAGCAATCCCAGCATACCAAAAAAAGCCAAGGTAAGACAGACAGACACAGCGAAATGCAAGGAGCAGCACATGATGGGCATCTTGCTCTATAGCATTGCTCTCCTGGTCTCAGGAGTGCAGGGAAGGCTTGAAAAACTCAGAGAGACACTTCATTACAAACAACAGGACAAAGATTTATTTCCATTACAAGTGAAGTAGAAGAGTGAATACAAAAAATCTCCAATACATAATAAAATGTTCTCCTAGGCTGTAACAATCCACCTCTTTCTGAAAGTCAGCGCAAGGCCTGATCGTACCAGAACTCGGGCAGAACAGGAACCAAGAGGCTCTGTCCTTTGAGGAATGAGCACTTCTCTCTTCTCATCAGTGCTTACATTTAGTGTTTCCTACAGGGTTATAACCCAAACCTATTGGACTCATCTCCCAGAAATCAAAAGACTAGTTTGAAACTTAGACTAACTTTGCTAAAAGAAAGGCCCTCAGATATTTACAATAAAGCTTCCAGAAATCAAAATTTTCCTTATTCTGGATGGTGCCTGAGAATTACAGGCAAAGTGCCAGCCAAAAGTATATTGAGATCCAAATGTTTAACGTATCCCCATGGCACAAGCATATATTGAAATCCAATTGTCTAACATATCCCCATGACATATCCCCATATCCTCACAGACAGGCCCAACCCCACGGCTCCCCACGGATGCAACAACCACATCTTCCTCTGTCAGTGGTCACGCAGTCACATGAGACACATAGCCACACGCACAAACACAGGGTCACCACACCCTGCTGCCACAAGGTAGAGCCTGGACAGATTTGTAAGGGTCAGCCCGCCCTTTGCATCTGAGCCTGCATGACAGCTCAGAGAGGTTGCGACAGCTACAAAACCACGACAGTGCTGGTGGGAAGGGATCTCTGGCGTCTCCAGGCCTGCCACAAGCAGGAGGTTGGAGTATTGCCAGCATTAGCACAGGGCAGGTATAGCTGTGTCTATCTTCGTCTCGAAAACCCCAAAGGAGAGAGACCCCACACAGATATAGAGTCCCTTGAAGGTCCATGTAGCTCTTCACTGAGCACAAAGCTCCTGCCCAGGTTTTCCAGCTGCTTGTGGCTGAAGTTTAAGCAGTTTGTGGCCATGTGTCTCAGGCCCTTGATGCAACAGGCTCATCACTCCACCTGCTGCAGAAAGTATACTTTCTAGGTATGTCTGGTTTCCCTAGCTTGTAGGTATAAAAGGTCTGGAAAGAAATAAGAACAAGCATCTAGATCTTATCTGCAAACAATACACAACTGAACCTACCCAATTTGTGCCTTCTGAGTCATCAGGATCTATCATGCATGTTCTCCAGACACTGAGTTTTGCTCCCTGAACTTGCTACAGGTGCTATCTGAGGTCAGGAGCAGCTTACACAAGACCTGTATCATCACTGATGACCTTTTTTTTTTAGACTGAACCTTAGACTAGCACCAGGGCTGGAGCAGAGAATAAAATCAGGTTGAAGTAATGGGGAACAAGGGCCCTTCTAGGCTCAGGAAAACAATCCGGTCCACATTGATAACTGCTGCTACAGGAAGGAAGGCAGGCAGGCATTAAGAGGCAGGACAATCCCTCTCCCAGCTACCCTCAAACCAGAAAAAGGTCAGCACGACTTGCTAGCAAAGGCACATAGTCCAGTCCTTGCAGTCAATGAAAGCAGAGAGCCAGCAGTCAAGAAAACTAAGAGCTGGCACAGCCAGGTGTACAGCTTCTCTTCCAACTGGTGAAGGGAGAAGTTGCGAGAGGAGCTAGCACAGCTGCCAAAGAGACCTGCCCCAGGCTCAGGCAGCCAAGCCGCAGAGGCAGGACTCTGCTCTCTCCAGGATGGAAGCAGCTTCTGGATGCACCAGGAATAGGAAGGACATCAAAAGAGACAACGCAGCTCTTCAGGAAGGGAAGCAAGGAAGGAAAAAATCAGATTCATCTCACCACACCAAAGATCTGAATGAGGCCTACACTTGTCACCTGTGCCCCCCGCTGATGGCAACGCAACCTCCCCAGCTCTGTGTACAGGCAGCAGTTTCCTGCAGTACCACAAAAAGGTCCAGATGGACAAGGGTCAGCACTACCAGGCCAGCTCCAGCCTCCCAGCCCATGTGGTCAATTACCCACCACATGCCATCCTGACCGCTCTGAGAGAGGGATGGGTGCCTTGAATCCAACACTCATCTCCTACCTCAGGGCCCCATGGAAGGCAGCCATACAGCTTCTCCTGTCCACCTACTGCAGATGCATCCTCCACCCCAAACTGTGCTGTGGGGATACTCAACCACCTTCCTGCTCTACTCCATCTCCTCCCTCTCATGTCCCACTTGGATACCTGGACCTTAGCACCCAGAGAAGGCAAGGAACCTGCCTCTACATAAGTTTCATCCTGCTGAGGACCTCATCTGAAAAATACTCCATGGAACAGAAGGTACAGGTGACTTCATGGGATCAGAGCTCTTTGCAGCAGTACATAGCAGCAGGACAAGAGACAGTAGACATGAAATGAGACTACAGTGGTGCTGAATGGATACAAGGAGAAACTTCTCCCGCATGAGGACAGTCAGTTTGCCCAAAGAAACTGTGCTGTCTCTATCCTTGGAGGTTGTCAGGACTCAACTAGATAGCCCTGAGCAACCTGGTCTGACTCATAGCTGCCCTGCTTTGAGCACAAGGTCAGAACAGAAACTTCCCAAGATCTCTTCCAGCCCGAGTTATACCATGATCTGTACCCTTCTGTGGTGAGAGAGACCCTGGTGTATGTGCACCCTCTCTGCTCTTCCAAAGCTCCTGCTGAGGCTCTGGCTGCACTTTCCACCTACCTCTCCCCATTCAAGGCCCCACCAAGCTGCAGTACCAGACACCTACGTCCTCCTGGCCCTGGTGACACAGGCTCCCACCTCCACAGGAAAAAGGAGCTGGATAAAGAGGTCTGGACAGTAGCAGGGCTACGTCTGCTCCCTTTCCACTCACAGCCCCAGGCAGAACCCTGGGCATCTACCACCTCCCCAGGCCCCTTCCAGGGGTGGTGGGGTCTGGTGGGAGGGACTTGCTTGAGTTTCCCCATGGATCTATTTTCAAGCCTTTGGTCTCACAGCCGTTCCTATCAGTTGTCCCTTCTCCATGTTTTCCTCTAGCCTTTTTTCCATCCTAGGAAAGCTTGAAAGAGGAGCAATCGAAGAAGAAAAGGCACCATGTCCTGCCTCTCTCACTTGTTTCAGGACGGAAAGTTTTCCCCCCATAGATGCTGATTTCTCTGGGCTACAGACAGAGCTGGGCTGACCTTAGCATCAAAATAATCTAGGATGTGAGGACCTCCATAGACCTCTGGTCCAGGTCTCTACCCAAAGCAGGTCCAAATTCAATGTTGGATCCAACTCCAAAGCCAGATCAGGTCACTCGGGCTCTGTCCAATCAAGTTGGGAAGACCTGCAAAGGCAGAGATCCCACAACCTCACTGGGTCCCTCTTCCAGGGGCTAAGCATGCTCATGGTGAAAGTTTTTATACTTCCAATCCCACCATTCTCCCACCCCTGCAGCACGCAGCATGACCCCCCGAGGGATCCAACTTGCTGCGTTTGGCTGCAACGCCAGCACCCAAACCTTCCCCAGCCCTGACCGCATTGTTGGTACGAAGCCTGGCACTAACGTGATATCCCTGCGCTGGACCCCTCCCCCCTGCCACTCTCCTCCCCCACCCCAGCAGACGTTTTGTTCTGTAAATAAAATCGTCAACAGCGGAGAGATTTTTTAAAGTGAGATCTTCCCGGGTAGACCAGCGGGCCCATCTGGGTGTGCTGGGAGGGTGGGAACATGGCAGGAAGCTTTGAGCACCTGTCCCAGGAAAGGCCGTAGAAGAGGAAAGGGCTCCCTCCCCCCTGCCACTCTCCTCCCCCACCCCAGCAGACGTTTTGTTCTGTAAATAAAATCGTCAACAGCGGAGAGATTTTTTAAAGTGAGATCTTCCCGGGTAGACCAGCGGGCCCATCTGGGTGTGCTGGGAGGGTGGGAACATGGCAGGAAGCTTTGAGCACCTGTCCCAGGAAAGGCCGTAGAAGAGGAAAGGGCTGTTTGCCCCATCCAGGCACATGGGAGCCCCTAGGGCTTCTCTGGCGAGAGCGGACGGGGCTGCGCAGAGCCCCCCAGACCCCCCCGGCTGGCGGCGGCGCTCCTCGCC
>NW_009227474.1:0-484 GCF_000690835.1 Fulmarus glacialis | reverse complement strand
TCTTTTGTCTTTCCCTTTGGTCTTGATAGGTACTGGAAACAAAACCCCCTTTACAAAATGAAGGAAGAATCTGCACTCCCCTGGAGGCTTTGATGAGATCTTTTCCCCTGGGCTTTGATGCATTTTTATTTTTTACTTTTTTCTTTAGCAACACTTAGCATTATGCTTGAAGGAAAAATTCTTGTCTTGGTTTCATATTTTAATCTGTGTTAAGTATACCTTCAAAAACAAAAATTTCAGTGATATTCCTTTGCCTTTTAAACTGGTTCTGTAACTCAGAAATACGGATATTACTCAGCTTTTAAGTCACAGCATTTTACTCTAAACCAGGTAATTTTGGATTGAGATTGCAAAAACATTAGCTATTAAGGATTTTTTTTTTTTTTTTTTTTTTTAAATACATTCTAATACAGCCTCTTTTCTTAATAATATCTTGCTGCTAATTCTGACACTTCCTCCCATGTCCCCCCTGCAGATGCACATG
>NW_009227473.1:72931-90631 GCF_000690835.1 Fulmarus glacialis | reverse complement strand
TGAAACACTGGCACAGGTTGCCCGGAGAGATGGTAGATGCCCCATCCCTGGATGGGGGCATCCCTACATTCAAGTTCAGGTTGGACGGGGCTCTGAGCAACCTGATCTAGTTGGAGATGTCCCTGCCTACGGCAGGGTGGTTGGATTAAATGATCTTTAAAGGTCCCTTCCAACCCAAACTATTCAATGATTCTACGATCTTTGCAGAAACGGACATGCGGGGGTGTCCTGTTGGACGAGTTGAACATGAGTCAACAGTCTGCCTTTGTGGCAAAGGCGGCCAACTGTATTCTGGGCTGTATTAGCATGAGTGTAGACAGCACGGCAGGGAAATAGACCTGTGACTACATCTGGAGTACTCTGTCCAGTTTGGGGTTCCCCAGTACATGAAAAACATGGATATAGTGGAGCAAGTCTGGCAGAGGGCCTGGGAGCCACCTGATTGGGGGCTGGAGCACATCACTTATTAGGAAAGGCTGAGCACTAGGGCCATTGATTTATATAGGGGTGGGAAGAGGTTTAAAAAAAAACCCAAACAAACCACAAAAACCCAAACGAAACAAAAAAATCACCACCCCCCACAATAAAAAAGAACCCACAACCAAACCAAACAAAAAAACCACAAAAAACCCCTCCAAAACACACCCTCTCCCCCCCCCAAAAAACATTTCTAGATCATCAGTCTCAATAATAAAGACTTTAAATACTTACAGAGGAAATTATTTCCATTACAAAAGTTTTTAGCGACATTTGAATCTTCTTAAACTAGAGCACTTTATTCCTTACAGATGGGAAAGAAGACCTTTAAAACATGCCTTATTGCTATGATAACATATTGTATCTCTTTGTGCTTACATTATAGTCAAGGGATTTTGTAGAATATAAATTTCTTTCAGTTGCTTCATTTCTATGAATCAGTTAGCTTTTTAAATTACGTCTGAGCTCTACTGATGGGTAACTCTTACCAGATTGGAGTGTCTTGATTTTTTTTTTTTTTTTTTTTAAAGAAACAGAAATGGGGGTACTAAACTGTGTCTAATGACCTAACCATTTTGATTAAAGAAGATTGAGATTTATGTAAACATACAAACTGCAAGAGTGAATTCTGTGTACCTTTAAAAAACCCAAACCAACCAACCCACCCTAAGAAGCAGTAAAATATTCCTGTATGGCAGAAATCTGAAACAAGGTAAGACTTATAAAAGATGTATTTCCAGGCCCATGTTAAATGTATTTGTGTATTTGATGGCAAAGTGGGTTGGCCCCTGTAGAGCTTCAGCTTTGGCCTTTTGTGACAGAAGAGAGAAACAGTTTAGAATTTCTTAGGTTAGCTGGAAAAACAAATTTTATTTTATAAAAAAAGGAACTAAAAATAAGCATGTAAATTTGCTGCTTTTTTCAACCGTTGGGCGGGGTGTGTGTGTCAAACCAAACTTTGTAAATTTCCATGCAAATCCAAAGCAACTCTCACTTAGTTGAAAATTCCTGATATTAAACATAGATCTTAATAATAATTCTCAGTAATATAGGAGATTCCAGTTACACCTTCATCAGAAAATTCTGTGTTACATATTTGTAATGTTAACTGTGAATGCTTCAGATCATGAGAACGAATGTGAGTATAACTTACAGAAAATACAAAGGTACATGGCCTAGCACCTGATAAAAGACAACTGTCAAGTAGAAAGTTGAATGTCATTCTTTCTCGAATTAATTCTTTTTTCTTGTTTTGTAATGTTGCTTCCTAATGAAAGCTTGGATAGAGGATCAGTCATTCTACTTTTTCCAGGAAGAGAATGTAATAAAATAACTACAGGGTCATGATAAAATGTGAAATACTGTAGTAAAGAAATGAGTTATATGGACAGAAAATTAGTCTAGCATTTTCCCCTCTCCTGTTCTCTGTCTGTGGAGTATGTACCAATACTAGGAGACATAGTGGCCAATTTCCTACTTCAGGTGCACAGCTAAAAGTAGCTTTCTTATCTGATTATTTTGGTAAGTAAAATGCAGTGTTCTTTCGAACTATCAGTACTCAGTTACTATCAGTAATCTTTTATTTTTGGGGTGATATGCAAATGTATCCCTATGACACTTTTTAGGAAGTAGTTTTCCTACCAACCAGACAATTCCAATCTAACACATGTAAGCCACACACACTGTACTACTTTCGCCAGTTTTGCATATAACTTGAAAACTCCTAATTGAGTATTTTTATTGCTGAGGAAAGGCACCATTGGCCAATCCATATTTTATTGACTCTTCTTGTTATAAGAGTAGTCTCAGATTGATGAGTCACTATTCATTTCCTTTGAAGCTTTGCATGTATGTATTTTTTGCCATGTTATCTGTCAGCTAAAAATAACTGTCTGGCAGAAATGACAGAATAAATTTTACGAAGAAATAATAAAATCTACTGCTGTGAACATGTCACTTCAGGCAAAAACAGTTGCTTATGCTGGCTTGGAATGTTACTCTGATGTCTTTAAATAACTTCATTAGTCAATAAGATATGGTTTAATTATTTAAGTGACAAAAAAAGATGAGCTTTTGGTATTTACATCTACCCACTGTTTACTCTTTTTAGGGTATTTCTTTATATTAGAGCTGCAAGCACTTGCAAAACCCCATCTGGCTGGCAAAGTATCTTTTTGTTTACAAAAACAGAAGCTTTTAGCCTCTATGAGCTCTTGAATGTTTCCTGCTGGGATCCCAAGCTAACATTTTTTGCCAGCAGGGACCACTTTCAGCTCATGGGAACCTGCTGTCACCAAAAGAGATTTTCTCTCATTCGTCTTTCCTTTTTATTGCAGCATCTGAGATGACTGATCCTTAGGAGAAGCCCACTTTTTGTCTTTTTGAAAAGCAGTCTGGTATGCACTGTGCACATTATCTGCTTGGACTGGCATCTTTCAGCCCTTTAGTATCAGCTCTCTCCTCCATCCAGCAAACACCTACTTCTCTTCAGTGAAATTTCATCAGCTCACTATCAGTTCAGGGAGCCTGTCTGTCTTAGAGGATGAGCTCAAATAACTTTTACAATATGTCTGTCTATGATATCAACACAATATACTTGGGTGGCTGCGTGGTAATCTGAGCTCAATTTATTTACAGAAGCTATGCGCAGCGGGCAGCGTATATAAGTGAGCTTGTTTACACGAATTATGATCTTTGCCTGTTTCAGCTTTGCCTGTTCCAGTGAGCTGCTACATAATGATGCTTACACTTCCCTGTTGAGCAAAAAGTTGAGATGGTAGAGAGTTTGGGAAGTGGGAGGGGGGAAGAGGAAGTGCTATGGCAAATCGACCATGAACAAAACAAACTTACTAGTTTCTCCTGGGTTTTTGGTTATCCTAAAAACTGTCAGAAAATTGAATTGCTTTTCTGCTACCCAAATTATTCTCTGTCATCGGGATGCTTGCCAGACTGATTTTTATAATTTTTTTTCTTTTCAAATAAAAGGTTGACTGAGGTAGAAACTACAGATTTTGAAAATGACTACGTATGCCTCAGTTACACTGAGTGCACGAAGAGAAAATTATGAGAAGGCATTATTTCACATCTTCATTACCATCTTTATTGTACATCTCTTAATTTAGTCTTTATTGCACAAGGAAGATAATAACAATGACAGGTGGTTTTACACATATTTTCTCAAGTAAAGCAATGAAAGCATTATTAATTAAATTATTTAAGAGAACTAGAAAAAGACCTTGAAAATATTTCAGGCAGGACTAATTTGACTTGGGTAGAATAACTTGGTAAGACTCGTAAGTGGAATATTCCATAGTCTTTAAATTTTTTTTTCAGACCATATTTGGCTCTCATTTAAAACCAAATTTATCTTTGATTTCTGTGGAATCAGTGTTGTAAAAATACTGCATTCTTTGGAATCTTTCTGCAAATTCCAGTAATTCCAAGATCTCTGTAGCATTACCATCTGCAGCAAACTTCATTCAGGAGGTAACAAACTTCGTCCTCGAAATTTCCTCAAAACACTGAGAGTTTTTCCCCTGCAAAGAAACTTGTAAATGGTGTGTAATTTGAGGCTTATTTTAGGACAGTGGAATACATCTTTTTCCAGAATGTAGCAGTTAGTGTAGAATCGTAGAAAAATATTTCAGAAGTTTGAACTGATACCATAATGTGTGAATACCATTCTTTCAGAGGCAATGTATGTTGCTATCATTATGTGGTAGAATCCATCCATTTGTTTTGCTTGTGTGCGTGTACCCTCCTGTTTTGTAACTCCTCTGGCATTTCAGATGAGAACAGCAAGTTTTTGCTAGTCAGCTGCAGGATCAGCTTATTTGAAGCAGAAGGAATTTTTTCATTTTACTTTTCAGTCTTCTACAGTACAAATATTCTACACTATGGTAGTGGCACTTTAACTTTTTTGGGCTGGGATATGAGTAGTCCAGCATTCCGCAAACTTAAGCAGTTACTCCAGATGTGTAGCTATTGTACTCTCCAGTTTTGCCTTTGACAAAAAACATTATTCAGGTCTGTTACCAAAAATAATAGTGTTAATGAACTTTGCTGTCTTTCTCAGGAAGATTCCAAAATACTGTGTGAATTAAATATAAAAGTAGCTTTCTCCTGGCATGGAGATTCAGGCTTTCTGGAGAGAAAGTTGAATTTATCCATGTGCTGAGCAGCTTTTCATAATAACGGCAAGCATAAGTTTGGTTTCTTCTGTAATTATAAACTGGAGTTAAAGGCTGCGGGGGAACAGGAGGCGCTCAGTCAAGGACATTTCCTTAAAGTCCTTGGGAGTAATTACTCCCATTTCCTTTGGGAGTAATTTTACTTCCAAAATAGATGTAACCTGCACTTTCTGAAGACTTTTTCCACCATGGGGATCTCCCCATTTCCCTTTGTGAAATGGTCCTTATATTGTAAACTCATATTTGGCAACAGCTTTTCTAAAGTCAATAGAACCTGCCTTCCTTAAAGGGGCACTTTCAGGTAGCATCTAGTTCTTCACCTAGCTTCTCTTCTCAAACAGCACTTTCCAAAGTTTCAGTATTAAACCACCTTTTCATTTTTTTTCCCCACTCATTTTGACCCCATTGTGACAGACCACTGGGTTATGAGCCCCTGTAACTGAAGTTCATCTGATTTTTAGCACACTTCCTTCCCAATGATCTGTTTTCCCTGTTTTGGAACCTCTCTGTCCTTCCCAGGAAGAAACTGCTTCTGCTAAGGAGAGTATCACTGTGGGTGTTGGAAGCCATAGAAGCTAGTTTCGTCTCAGCTAATTGAAGAGAGATGTTTTAGCAAGAGATTTAATAGGGTCAAAAGGACTGCTATAGTTGTAAAGTTGTAGCAGTCTGTGCTGAGACTTCTTACTTGTCTTTAAACCTCAAGTTTCCAGAGTGCAGCAGGTGATGAATCGGGCATGTTGAGCTTGTTCTCCAAGTGTCTTGGAATAGGAACACATCTCCATAATAGTATTTTTCCTTGACTTAGCACTAGTGTTTAGTAGCATCAGTCATGAAATACTATTACCTTAAACACCCTTGAAGAAACAGACTAAATAGCACTAGCTGGACAATTTGTCTGTTCCCACCAATGCAGACTTACGGGTTGCTTAAATAGCCTTGTTCCTGGAACAAGTAAGTTACTGATTGAAAAGCAATTAGCTCAAATTTAAACATAAGTATCACTTTGAGGGGGGGAACTACTGGTGCTCTGAACAAAGTATTAATCAAATGCATTAAGTAATGAAAATCTGGGTAGGATCTAGACCCTGGTTAAGTACATCACTGAGAATTCACATAGTTTCACAGTCTTCAAATATCATACTCTTTCTGTTGTATTGCTAAAGATAGATCATGTAAGAGCAAGACATTATCAGCGTGCACCCAGCAGTACATTTAATGTAGTAATTGATTATTTCTTTGTTTATAATGATGAAATAGTGGAATTCAGGTAATTTCTTTTGGATCTGGCTATAATGACCAGTCAAATATCTGACATTGCTGTTCCACTGTCTTCCTGATAGAACACAGAGTCTGGTCTCTTTAGATTCATCCTTTAGGTAGCTTCCATCATTCCATCTTTCTTTAGACTGAAAAGCAGGAACTTGCATAGTTCCTGAAGATTTAAAAATCATTATTGCATTCATACTGCCACTGTGAGATAGGGGATCATTTCAACTAAGCTTTTCTTCCATACTGCATATTGAGAAGCTTGAACTAATTTCTTGTAGTTCTCTCCGTTTCTCTTTTTTTGCAAAGCTGTGGCAAGGGGAATCATGATTCCATCTTCTGATTATCTGTGGTCATCCCTGTGAGATTAAAAGGGCATTGCATAATAAAGTAACTGCAGTAGAGCTGTTTCTCTTTTTTTGCTTCTGCTTTGAATAAGCTGGTACTTCAAAGGATACACCATCTGCCTCATTTCAGAGATACCTGCTTCAAAGCTAGCCACATTTAACAAAAAGGCAGGTAGTAAAGACCCTCCAACACCCCTTTCGGTTCTAAAAGGGGAGGAAAAAGCCCAACAACAATCTCTGGTTGATTAGTTAGATTCTTTAGTAGAATCATGAAGCATATAGTACAGTGATATTTTTTAATAATATATCACAAAAGAAGATACGCAGTTTCATCTTCTTGTCCAACAGATCATTTCTTTGATCAGTTCTCTAGGCAAATTCTTTGTCCAGAAACAGAGCATTATGAAGCAAAAGGTTTCTTCCTAGAAACTACTGAAGGTGTTTAAATACAGGTGTTTAACTTCAGACTTTCCTTCCTGATCCATGAGCTGCAGTTGATAGAACTGTGTGTGATTTTATGCCTAGCTCAAAAGAGTTGAGGCTCATGATTTTAATTGCCGTTTTCTCACTGATAAAAATCAGCCCTGATTCTGTGTGGGGCACATCACAAATGCAAGTATTTTGGTGTCATCTTTGGCCCAGGAGACTTGCTTTCTGTGGTTGGATCTTGGTTAAGTCACTAACTCAAAGTATTGAGGAATTATCTACAAAGTAAATTGTGTATGAGAGATGCACTGTGTGTTCATGAAGATGTCAGTACATCTGATTGAGATACCCTTAAATGTATCTTTCATTACTCACGACAATGAGTAATCATATAGTATACATATGATTATGTACTTTAAATCTACATCATGTAGATTTACTACAATGCTGAGGATACAGGTGTGTGGTTTTTTTTCTTCCAGCAGATTTGGTTATTTACCTAGTGACTTCAGTAGCAATGTTTAGTTTATTCTTGTCTGGCTTTTTCATTATTTGTAGTGGATCTTTCCATATTTTTAAGATTTATGAAGGAGAGTTTTCTGCTTCCTATATAGTCCAAATGCTGCTGTTGGGGATAAATCAGATTATTTACAGTCTTCTAATGCAGTGTAACGTCATGCTATCAATCCGATCCCACTAGTATCAAGTGTTAGAACACACTTCAAGAAAATTTGAAAATTGACTGGCACTCCCAAGACTGAGTTTTAATTGGATAACAGAAATAAGAATTAAGTCAATCCATGGTAAAGATTCCCAGAATGTTTCCTTGTCTCCTGAGATTACTGTATTTATTGGATTTAGGATAAACTATGGTGTTTAATTTGGAGGTTCCCTTAATTGATTAATATACCTTGCAAGTAGCAAACACTCTTTACTTCTCATCGGAAAATGTGATTTTAGAAATATGGTGCTTTATGTGTATTTTAATTTTATCATCAAATTTGCAATAACTTTAAAAGGGGCCTGCAGTTTGTAACCACTTATAGGATTCAGCTTGCATCTCAGTTTAATTTTTTCAAGACTTCCACCAATGTTTTCTATAGATATGAAAAAGGATTGAGGAAATAGAGTGAAGAAGTTGGATGGGAGAGAGCGCAAATGAGGCTAATATAAGGAAGAAATACAGAATGAGTTTATAGAGAAAGGAGTGCAGTTGCTGAATTTGTGCATGTGAAATTTCCATACTGTAAACGTGTCATTCAGGAAGTGAATTTACCACTTCTCTTAAATTGGCTATTTTGGCAATCATGTCAAAAAACCTGAAAAACAAATATTCTGTGCTTCTTCACAATCTCTGTTAATGATGTCTCCCCATGACTTTGCTATGCAATTCAGTATTGTTTCATTATCCTTTTGATTTGAAACATCTTACTGGTGTTTAACCAGGATCTTTTTACTGTAATTTAAGACAGGCCATAATTATCAGGACATGAATAAATGTGCCTGATGGTTATCCAATGGGTTTTTCACCACTCTTACACTGCTTTCATGTAGCCCATGTTTTTCCAGCTTGTGCAAGGTAACCTTGCTAGATAGTGTCAAGAGGTTTACTAAAGTCAAGATATGACATTTCCCACTTTCCTCTTGGCTACCAGGTTTGTGCTGAAGGAAGTTAGATTGATCTGTCAAACAATTTACTTGCTCTCAACAAACCCATGTTGGTGGTTATTCATCTCACGGTTATTCTCCAAGTGCTTATAGTTAGTCAGTTTAATGTATTTGTTCCACAAGTTTGCCGAGGGCTGAAGTGAAACTGACTGTTCTGTAATTTGGACTCATCTTTGCTTTCCCAGCCTTCTCACACTAACCCTAATCTCTTTAAAGACAGGCAATATCTTTTTTTTTTTTTTTTTTTTTTTTAAAAAAAAAAGGTTATTTGTGAATTTATTGTTTAATAAAAGGTGTGTTTTCCTCAAGATGATATTAAAGACTGTAGAATGTTGAGGAGAAGTTCTAGAAGGTCAGTGAAGAAAGTCCGGCCTGTGAGTTTCTGCAGCCACTGTGTAACTCCCTAAACGTTCTTATTAATGGGAGTATACCCATACTGAGAAGAATGACTATGTATAACTGTGATGTTCCAGGTAGAGAATTGACTTGTCAATAAAGGGCTGCAGGCTCTTACATTGGCTTAGCTCAAGCACACTAAATACCTCCTTGACTTAGTTTCAGTGAAGTTACAGCAGATAAAAGGTAGAACTGCCCTAGAGTAGCCATGTGTTCATATACTTTCATACTTCAGAGGTTATTGCATACTGTACAAGACTTAAAATATAAGAGCAAGCACCATAAGAGACTTGAATGCAATAAATAACACTGTTCTAAACAATTTCTTGTGTAGTTCATGTTCAGCAGTATCATCCAGACAGAGAGAGGTATGTACGTGTTTTGTTTCTGATGATCAGCCTGTTCTTGAAAACTAATCTGTGTGTGAAAGAAGGGCTGACTAGCAGAAATTATTAGCAAGTAAGGGCAGATTCTGCCCTGTTCTGAGATTTCAAAGGGTGGTTCAGTTGAACAGGGATATAGTAAAAATCTAAAAGCTCAGCATCTCTCCATACATCAATCTATACTACGCAGTCAAGAATATTTGCCATTTGTGTTATAATTCATTCATTTTCCACAAAATGAAAGAGTCGGAGAATTAAAAGCAGTAGACTCTATTTTAATTATATGTTGAAATTCAGGAGAACACTGATAATCCTCTGAATGGTTTTTGAGATGTCACAGGAGAATCAGGTCAACTTCAAGAATTCCAAAAGAAGTAAGGAGGCACAACAGTCTATACACCTCCTCTAATTTTTGTTCCCTAAAATTAGATATATTCTTGTGACAGGTTATTTTCTAGGTTCCATTGAGTCATTGAAGAGATGGAGGCATTTGTTCTGTCCCACTGTACTGCAAACGACTTTTCAGCGGGAGAACTGACATGCTGCCTACAATATATGAAAACTAGTTTGTAGGATTATCACCTGTTAAAGACATCTTTTGAATTTTGCATGCATAAAATTCTGTCCTTCTTTTGAGTCTATTGGACTACTTCTACCACTTGTGTTGGGGCTAGAATTTCACATCCCAGGGTTAGAAACCTCACTTTCTTATTCCAGAAAGAAAAATAATATACTCTGTGACTATGTAATGCATAGTTTTAGGGAGGTCTCATTTCTTTTATAGTTGTGGAATGAAGGAAAATTCTTGCTGTGCTTATCTTAAAGATATCTTCTGTCTTAACTGATCACGTTCCATTATTTTAAGGAGTTTGGGTATTGTGTAAGAGATTAGTTGGTATGTTTCTCCACACGCTTCAAAAAAATACACAACTGGTCCTGTTGTTGCCATTGTGAAATATGGGTTTTTCTCTGCTGTAGGTGGTATTGTGTATTTGATTTCTTCCTGTGTATTAAACTTCTGTGATCTCTCCCATGTAGAGCAGATGACCTCAAGTTCCCTTGAGGATGTTCTCTGATTCTTTAAATTAAATCACATTTAATGCTGAAGTAAAATCCGCACCAGAGAGACTAAAATTGATAGGGGGAAGAAGACCATAAAGAGGGAAAATGTGGCAAAAACCTGGAAAATAAATATCTTAGTTCTTATTTGAAAAGTTGCAATTACCCAGTGAGATGAAAATTGCTGAATTTGTAGCAATAGAAATATTAAGAGAAATTAAACAAAGTTATCTTTGCACTGATAATCCATTTCTTATACTACGTATTATTATTCTCTTCCTCCTGTTTCATCTGAGAAACAATTCTGAGCTTTATCACTGCAAGCACAGCTTTGCAAAGCAAATCAAGTTTAACAGTTTGCACCAGTTGAACACGACACACAGAATTACATGTATTGATTACCGAAAACCCTGTATTTCCAAATTAGAAAAAATCTAAAAAGCGTAAAATTTCCTTGCTACCAAACTCAGGTGTATTTAAAAGATGTCTTAGACAAAAGAAGAAAATTAGTTATGGGGAAGGTATGTTCAGGCTATGCTAGGAAAGAGACTACAAACCAGGAGGTAACTGCAGATGCTTTCAGTTCTGCTGTCCTTAGGATATGTAAACTTTAGGACTCTTGCAGAAGCAGTACTGCTTTTTTATCTAATAAGAAAAGATTCTTTTCTTTGGAAACTGATAAACGATACCTTTTATATCTAAATAAGGTTAATGGAAATGGTATATCAATAACAGCAATGAACACGTTACGGGGTGATTATTCCCAGTTTATTGCAAGGAATATAGTTGTGGTGTATCATTATGAGCAGATACGTTTTTTGAGAGAGAAATACTGCTGTCTTTTCTGAACAACACAAAAAGTTTAAAAGTAGTAAGAGAAATTTGAAATAGAAAGTATAAAGGAAACTGTCCTTTCCTGGGTCAGCAATATCTCCTAATGAAGGAATGGTTGAAGTGGGAGTACTTTGTTCCATTGAGGTTATGCTTCTTGTCTAGAAGTCTCTTGAATAAATCAGGTGGCATTTCTGTAGGGTGATACCACAAACTAAGCTAGTAACGCATGTATTTAATACCTGCAAGTCTTTTACAAATGCAAAAGTTGCATTCAGCTCACTGGACATTCTGGAGTACGAGTGGGAGTTCTTTAACTAACAGAAGGTAGTAAGGGTCATCACTTTGTTTTTATGCTATGTTTATTCCCAGGCAATTTAAAAGTACTGCAAAATATGTGAATTCTTCTTTGACATAAGAGACAGGATAAATTACAGGAATTAGTGCTAAGACCCTATAAAATTTCAGGGTGTTGAAGCTCCCTAATGTATTCATAGCTGACTATTGTTACTGTTGCCTGTAAAATAGCTCACATGATGGAATATTTGAGACAGTTGTTTCCCCAAATCTTGGTTCTTTTCCAAGTGATGATGTTAAGAGCAGACATACTTGCCAGTGTTAGGTTATACTGTTGTTCTGTTTTCTGTGAAGCATATTTATATGCTGAACCTACGAATAAGGGCCTCAAACTGTACCTGTTTCAACTTTAAAATGTTAAGAAACGTATTGTTTTGTTTATTATTACTGCCATTAGGGATACATTTTGAGCAGGAAAACAAAACCTGCTTTTGAAAACTATTTTATAAAAGAAAATGAAAATAATTCGGCTGTCCATGTATTAGGGTTGGTCTTCATCTTTTGGAGTGTTGAGCTACTTTGGTTACTTATTACAACATGTATGGCCATCCTATCACAGAAATATAAAAGAAAAAGCTAAAAGCCTCTCTGGGTATCAGGTAAATTCAATGTAATGCCCTGTGAACTGTTTCAGAATGCTCCCTGCAAAATCTTAGTGTGACAAGGTGTCAATTTTGACAGATCAGTGGTGAAGATTGCACAGACTTGAATTAATAAAGGTCAGAATTGTCAACAGGAAGAGATGCCTGGTGGCATGTCAGCAAGCACTCAGATATAGTATCTGTAATGAAACTGCTGATACAGGCTAGAAAATGTAGAGTTTGGGGAAGTTCTAGGTCTTCTGAAATGTTTAAATATATTTTGAAATTTTATAGGTATTTCAAAAATGAGTGAGTTCTAATAGTTTAGGTAAAGTAAAAGCAAAGCAAATGCTTTTGACACTTGAAAAATCTGGTTTTTTCTGAGTTAAAATACACTTTTTTTTCTCCCTGTTTTGGCGTGAAAAAAAACATGCTTGTCCGGTGGGTGAACATTGATGTGGAACTTCATTTTATACTTTGGAGGTAAACTGATGAACAACTGAGCTTGTAAGGTAAAACAGTGATTGTGACGTGACTAATGAGCTGAATATCCAGTGATCATTCAGAATATAACTTTCACAAACTGATGAGTTCAAAAGCGGTTATCATAAAAAGTTTTTATGAAGGTAACTTTGACAAAAGTATTAAGTGAGGAATCAGCTCTTGCTTTCAGCTATACAGGTGAAAGTTCCATCTTTGCAAGTTAAACTGAACTTGGTTTCATGTCTGTTTTCATGTTCTTCAGTAGTAAAAAGTAAGTTTAGAACGAAGATTTTCTTTTTTTAAGAAGTGATTCATACAGCCATCTCTCACCTGTTCTCCCTTTCTTCTCTATTAATGACCTTATTTTTCTGTTTCTGTACCTTTTCTTTCTAAATGCCGATGCTTATTCATTCAGTTCAATCTATAGCTTTCTCACTTTTTAAGGCTCCCTTTCTACCTCACTTCCCAATCTTGCTATTTTGTGGTACTTAACTGACATTACCTATTCACTTTTGCATGAGTGGAAATGAATTCTTCCTGTATTGCTTCTAAGCTTGTTGTCCTTGCCCCCTTGAAATCCTGTCTGGTGTTAATTGTCGTCTTGTACTTCCATTGGAGCTTTTGGCTCACTCTCTTCCTCTGCAGACTCCCCCTCTCCTCGATGTTTTCTCTTCGATTTTCTTTTCGTCCCCTTCCTTCCTGACCCATGCACTTCTACACAATACAACTACTTGACAGATCTTTTTATTGGGCTGATTGAGTACTGATGGCATCACTAATGTGAATTATGATTGTAAATTAAAATGACTGGATGTAGTAAAGAAATTTGTTCTTATTTTAAAGCCTGTTTTCCCTCAGTCTGAAACAGCATGATGCAGACTATGAACTTCATTTTGCCACCGTGAGTTTGAATCTGATGAGTTTTGCGGTCTGCACCACTAAGAGGTCATTTGAAATAACTGGCATATCAGATGCAGGCTTAACTTTCTTTTTTTCTGTGCTTTGTACAAATATATGGCCATTCATCTGAGTTGTTGACTTAAGTAGCTGTTTATCTGCCTAGCTGTCTGTCTGCCCATCTGTCATCTTGCTTAATATATAACCTTTCAGTGAGGACCAAACACTGTAAACTTTAAAACAAGGTTAAGGAAGAGGAAGGAGCACACTTAAGAAAATGTATGCAAATTTATTTCTTTGTTTCCCCAATATGTTTTTTTATAAAATAGGTAATATGTAGCTGGCACTATATAAATTATATAGTAATATGTAACAGCCCTTTCTCAAAAGAATATATTTATTTATATTTAAATCCTGTGTGGTATGTAGGTATTGTTTTAATTGCATAAAAACTAGCTAGCCGATGTTACCCCAATTTGCAAAAAAGGTGTGAGGAAAGACCCAGGGAACTACAGACCTGTTAGTCTAACTTCGGTTCCTGGGAAAATTATGGAGAAGATTATGCTTGGTACTGTTGAAAGGCATTTAAAGAATAATGCAATCATCAGGCACAGTCAACATGGGTTCACAAAGGGAAAGTCCTGTTTAACTGATTTGATATCCTTTTATGATAAGGTCACCTGCCTAGTGGATGAAGGGAAGGCGGTGGATGTAGTTTTTCTGGATTTTAGTAAGGCTTTTGATACTGTCCCTCACAGCATCCTTCTGGACAAATTGCCCAACTGTGGGATGAGTGGGTTTGCAGTGTGCTGTTTGAAGAACTGGCTGAAGGGCAGAGCTCAAAGGGTTGTAGTGAACGGGGCTACCGGTCACCAGCAGTGTCCCTCAAGGTTCAATTCTAGGGCCAGTTCTGTTCAATATATTTATCAACGATCTGGATGTAGGAGTTGAATGCACCATTAGCAACTTTGTTGATGATACCAAACTGGGAGGTGCTGTTGACTCTCTTGAGGGACAAGAGGCCTTGCAGGGGGATCTAGATAGATTGGATTGGGCAATGATTAATGGGACAAAATTTAACAAGTAGAAATGCCGGATTCTGCACCTAGGATGGAGTAATGCTGGGCATAAGTATAAATTCAGAGAGGAATGGCTGGAGAGCAGCCCTGCAGAAAGGGATCTGGGGGTGCTGGCTGACAGCACGCTCAATAGGAGTCAGCAGCATGTCCTGGCAGCCAAGAGGGCAAACAGCATCCTTGGTGCATCAAACACAGCGTAACCAGCCGGTCAAAAGAGGTGATTATCCCGCTGTATTCAGCGTTGGCACTGCCTCACCTTGAATACTTGTGCAGTTCTGGGCCCCACAATTTAAGAAGGACGTGAAGGTCCTTGAATGCGTCCAGAGGGCAACGAAGCTGGTGAGAGGGCTGGAAGGAATGTCCTATGAGGAGCAGCTAAGGACTTTGGGCTTGTCTAGTTTGGGGAAAAGGAGGCTGAGGGGCGACCTCATTGCTCTCTACAGCTTTCTGAGGAGGGGACATGGAGAGGGAGGTACTGAGCTCTTCTCCCTGGTATCCAGCGGTCGGACGCGTGGGAATGGTTCAGAGCTGTGTTGGGGAGGTTTAGACTGGACATGAGGAAGCATTTCTTTACCGAGAGGATGGTCAAGCACTGGAACAGGCTTCCTAGAGAGGTGGTCGATGCCCCAAGCCTGTCAGTGTTTAAGAGGCATTTGGACAATGCCCTTAATTACATGCTTTAACTTTTGGTCAGCCCTGAATTGGTCGGGCAGTTGGACTAGATGATCGTTGTAGGTCCCTTCCAACTGAAATAGTCTGTTCTATTCTAAAACAAATGTATAGAGGTGGGTTAAATAAGATATTGAAAGCAAGTGAGTGCACTGTCACACACTGGAAAAACGCTAGCAGTTTTCTAAGTTGGAAATTAACTTGAGGATGATGAACACTAAGTTCCATTAAAACCAACTCACTTGATTCATGGTAAAGGCAACAGAGGCTTGGGTGATGTGATTGAGGAAACAAGATCAGAGAGAAAAACTAAAGTCACTGTGCATAAGTCTTCCTTCTTTCTGATATCTTTTATAGACTAAAATACGTTATTATTACTGTCTTGTGTGGTTTTTTGCACATGGTAGAACTCCTTTTGTTAAACACCATGAACAGGTGACTTTTGACAGTTTAGTCCCCGACATACTATCAGTCTTATCTGTAAAGTATAAAAATTGCTTTGGGCCATTATTATTTCACTCTTTACTGTTACCCATTGCACAAAGCTAATTGAGATTTAGTAGCACAATGGGACGTTTTGCTCAAATAATAGATATCGTTTTATATTCCTTAATTTCCTTTTTCTTTCTCCCCAGTTTTCCCCCTTCTGTTTTTCCTCAGGCTTATATTTTTAAATGTTTGTCTTGTGAATACACAGATACTGAGATATATATTTCAGTTCAGAGAAAACATGTAAATGTGCTATATGGTATCTTGAGGAATTCTTCTTTAATGCATATGTGCACTTGTGTGTTAGTAGAGATTTAATTATGGGTTGATACAGTGAAAATTCAGTAATGGAAAATGCTTTCAGTATCTTATATCAATAGGAAAGCATAGGTGCTGTTATAAGAGAACAGGACATATGCTAGAGACTATCATGTTGTGGACCTTCATTCTTCCCAAAGAAACAGTATAACTGGTAGATGAATTTCATGCCTGTAGAAATTAATAGACTACTTTTGTTCATTTCAGGGGTGCTGATCCAGAATGCAAGTGCTTAAATTTGTAATTAGGAATTAGTATGATAAACTAATTCCAGTAGGAAAATCGATCACCGATCTTTCAGTTGCAAGCTAGTATTTCAGACAGTAAATTGCAGTGGTAGATATTCATTCATTTCATAAATGAATGATTCGTAGAATTTCATTCACTAAATCTCAGTTCAACAGTGGCATAAGTCAAGAGTTTTGGTTGCAAAATTTTTATTCACAAAAGTAGGTATAGGTTTCTCAATCATGGAGTAGCAAGATAAACAATGATGTCAGTGAGTTTTGTGTTGTGCCAGAAGGTAAAGTTTAGTGTAACACCTGATTGCAACTGTAGTAAACAGTATCAGAATGAAATAATAACAAAGGAGGAAAAAACCTCAAAACCCTGTCAGACCTTTTATGCAATCTCTGCCTCTATATATACAGGACACATTGTTTAAAGTGAAGTATCTGAAAATGAAGAGGTTTTAAAACGTCTATAGAAACGTTAACTCCTGTAAAACTGCACATTAGCTGAACCAGATGTTTTCCAGTAGAAACCTATTATTGTGATAACTTTCAAGCAGTTTCTACAACATTTGAAATATAAAACTTAGCCACTGGATATGTCATTGTTTGAACTGATTTATACACAGTTTCTTATAAGGAGGTTTGTTTATCAAAGGGAACTTGGTATGACATGGTGTCTGCTGCTGGTTGAACGTGTTGTGCATGGTATGCATTTTGTGCAGATTTCATTCTTTTCATACTGTTCAGTGGAAATAAAAGTATGTCTTGTAATAGCTGGGAAGGAAGCATGGTTTTCATGTCCAGCTGCTCTCCACACTGATGTGACTTGCCAGAACCCGGGTGTGTTAAGTACTTTACTACTTTACTGTAGTAAAGTCTTTCAGACTTTCAGAAATGAGTAAGATGATGCATGCCAAAATTGTCACTAACACTTCCGTACATATTAAACCATAAGGATTTTAAAGTGTTCGCCTTCTTTATCCAGTAGGTAAAAATGGCAGATTAAGGGCTTTAATTTCTGCTATTTGAATTTAGAATGAGAACGTAGCAGATTTTCCTGATGCTTTCTGGTTACATAGAGAAATTTCACCATAGAGGCAATATTCTTGAAGTAAATAAATGAAAATTTGTGTGGAATGGAAGATTATCTCCACTCTACGTTTAACACAGAGTTGTTAGCTGCTTAAGAAGTTGAAGAGTGGGAGTGAGTATACATAGCAGCTACTGTATATGATTGGAAATGTTGATGGAACTGGTTTGTCCTACTGTGAAGGAACTACCTCTTTGCCATTTTGAAGATGTGTGCAAACCCTATGAATCATGTTGTTTTATTAATGTAGGAATATAGCACTAAGGGACATTGATCACATGTTGGTTTGTCTCCAGTTATACAGAAAACCCGTAAGTACTTACTATGACTTGTAACTGTATTCAGTATGATCATAGGCATTACGGCTTCCAAATTATCTTTAAGATACAATTTAGATAGGAAACTGAATTTGAGAATTCAGAGAGCCTAAACTTACTGAGTAAGTGGGGGAGTGTGGGGGG
>NW_009227473.1:67167-72900 GCF_000690835.1 Fulmarus glacialis | reverse complement strand
GAGTGTGTGTGTCTGTGTGTGTCTGTGTGTGTCTGTGTGTGTTGGCTTTGTTTTGTAAATTAAACCTTAACACAATTCTGACTGGTTTTGCTCTACTTGGCTATTCAAGGCTTCTGTGTGCTGGGCACTAGAACTAATGAAACAATGTCTCCTTCAGCTCTTATTTTGTCCACCTGCCATTTCAGCAGAATAGAAAACCGGTGGAACAGTTTACTTCAAATGCAGACAAGGATGGTAGCTGAGAGGAGCAGGAGATTGAATACGGTGTGTGTTGAGGGAATAGGGACAAAGAGTTCAGAGAAGAGCAATGAGGGGAAATCAGAAAGGGGGAATATATGTAGAAAAGCACAGGCTAACTTTCTTTTCTGGCTTTTGGTTACTTACAAGACCAGCTCATTTATTAGGAATGTTTTCGTGTTTCCAAAACCATTGGTTTCAGCTGAGCAGTGCATTTTGTATCGCATTTTCACCCTTATTTCAGACCAAGAGGAAAGAAAGCAGATGGTTGAAATTTTGTTTCTCAGACTGGTTTCTCAGTCTCTGCTGATGAACCAAGTAATTATCAATATCGTTCTGCAGAGAATTATTTTTATTTGGAGATGTGCTTGTATTAAATCCCAGGGGGAAAAAAAAATTAAAAAGACTTGTTTAAAAGAACATACAGATCATTAAGTTTCTAGTGTCAGATATCCCGAGGATTCTTCCTTATAGCTATGCATTACAAAGCAGTTCTTGTTTAACATTTTTTTTTTTGCCCTTATCCTCTTTCACTGGACGAAGTGGATAGACTGTATTTCTACTTTATTTTTCCAATATTACCAGATTAAGATTGCAGAGACACCTTTAAACTCCTTTTGATGCTTGATTTTAGGTTTTGCTTCTTTAAACTGTCTCCTTTGTTTTCCTAGTCCTCGTGATCTGTGAGAGTGTCAGAACCACAGATTGTGGATGACTGCGCCTTTACCTGGTGGTGTTTAGATTGTCCTTCTGGTCATTACAAGGAGCCTATTCTTGAAGTGCTTCTCAATGTGGGAAAGATGAAGGATGTTAAAGGATGAGCAGAACATTAGGCTTGTTTTACAGAACAGTTATGTGGGTGAACAGTATGGCACTTGAGTTTTGCACAAAAAGGTGGCAGAAAATTTGCCTTTTTATAAAAATTAGGTAATTTCCTGGGGAAAATGGAGATTTCTGTTTCTATAATCATACTGTTACGCACTGTTAAAGATGCATTATAAATATAAGCCTGGCTTTCAGTCTCCATTAATCAATCTATATTACCAGTGACTAGTGTAATGTATTCTTCCTTACTGACTTTGTCTTTGCATTCCAAACACAGTTTCTTGCCAACTGAAGTGCTGAGGAACACCAGCCTTTCACTATAGAAACTCTCCTTTCTTTCTGTTTTGTATATTCTCCTGTTCTTCCTTTAAACAGAGTGAAAGACTACTTCTAATCCAGTAAGAAAAGTTTATCAATTCATTTCTGCACCTGTGAACACACAGTTTAAGCTCTCATCCTGACATTGGAATGATTCCAGTAATTTTCCAGTATATTTAAAAAGCATATAGTAACACTTTTCTTTTAATTGATGATAGCTGTTTGAAGTAGGTGCAAACTATCCTATTTTTTTCCCTAAATCATCACCAACCTGAATATAGCCTCTTTAAAGAGATAAAGTTATACTAAAAGTAAAAAGAAGTTTTATTTAGATTAAGGTCCATTTTATTTCATATTTAATTTGTCTTACAACTCACAATAAATGATAATTTTATGCTTTAACGCTTCTGAAGAATAACACTAGATTGTATAGTTTTACTCTCAACCCTCTCTTGAATTTGGAAGCCAGGCATGCTACAGGCTGGAAACAAAGCAAAATAGTTTCTAAAGATTTCCCTTTTTAGTTAAACATTGCTCAGTGGACAGGACTTTGCACATACTAGTCACAAGAGCAGTAGCTATTTTCCAGAATATGTATTAAGCCAGTTCTCAAGAACAAGGTTTTAAAATATTCACGTTTACTCTATAGTTATGCTGCTAAATGAGCAATCCATTCAAGTGTAAGCTGCAGGGAAGGAAAAGGGGAGAACACAATTTCTGAAAGGTTTCTACTTCATAGGTCACCGTCTCTTCTTACTTTAAGATCACTCATAGCACTGTGCAGGAATTGAAAATTCTCCCACAGTTTGTGGATGCTATTTGGTAAGCTGCTTTGTTAAAGATTACTGATGCAGTATTGGACAATAAAGAAAACAGAGGATTTATGAGAAGCTGCTTTTCTACAACCGTTTGGAGTTTGCGAGAGAGAATCAAGATGAGAGAGAGCCCACAGATTTTAAAAGATAAGTTCAGTCTTGGAGAGATGTTTTTAAAGAGGTGTGGAGGTCAGATCCAGTGGATCCAGTAAGAAGTTTAAATCCAAGAAGCTTATTATTAGGTAATGAAGCCTTTCAGGTGAGACAGGTTCATGCAGACTGGAAAGTATGGGTTTTAGTCTCATTTCTTTTCTCCATGTTCTGTTTCTAATGGGGAAGGTGATGGAGTGGGCTTGAAAGAGGTAATGCTCTGAATCTATGGTGTTTTGTCACAGTTTACCATCCACCATGGTCTCTTTAAGAGTGCAAGACTTCATTCATCTAGACCTGAGGAAGCCTTGTTGATACATAGTGTTTGCGGTACCAGTTTCAGATAAAGCGGGAGAATTGCAGAGTACTGTTCTCTGGTAGACACATGGAGTGCACTGAAAAAGCACAGAATACAGAGAAGGGGCAGCTTTTATCCTTGACAAGCATAAATAAGGTGATCATTGTTCTTCGTCAAAATATTTGCAAACAAAAAAGACATTTTGGAGGATAGGATCTTTCCAGTCAGCTTTGTCAAGGCTTGTAACTATCCACATTGGAGAAACGGGGCAGGAGGTGTGTATACCTTTTCCATTTCAAAAAATCCATAGGGTACCTTAAAAAAAAAAAAACAAAGGTACTTCTAGGTTGGTTTTGGTCTCCCCTTTCCTATCAAGGGCAAAACTTGTAAGTGGTGTAGATGAATGCCTTATATCACATTGGTTTGTTTTCCAATATAGGATGACACCGTACTCTGAAGAGACTATTCACTGTGAAAATGAAAATATGGATTGTGTCCATAATACTAAAATCTGAATACTGCATGATGAAAGGACTGTGTATATAATACATTGCACTGGTAATCAGCAGTTCATCAGGATGCCTTTTTTTGTTTGTTTGTTTGTTTAGACTTTCCTTTGAAATCCCTCTCTCCCCCCAGTCTTTTTTTACATTCTCAGACTCCTCAATTGCATCTATGTTTGTTTTGTCTAAATCAGTTGTAAAGAATGGGTTGCTTCGTAATTTGAGGATAGAAATGTGTATGTGTCCTTCCAGATCTGAAGAATTATTATCCTTAATGTTAAAAGGTTGGTGTAATCTGGCATTATTTAGCTATTGTAGTTGAAGTAACCAATGTAGTAATACATCTATGATTTTTTTTTTTTAATCTATGTCATTAAGATTACTATTTTTTCTTTCAGTGTTTTATTTATCTGTGAAAATACACAAATAGTTTACAAGAAATCAGCTTATTCCACATTGAATTTTTTTTACTAATTGATATCATATGTGCTGGATTTGTAATTTTTATCCTTCTTATGAAGAGGCGCATGGCTAAAGGAAATTATGCCTTTAACTGTATACAGTTCATTGAAACATAGTAAGTCACTGAAGTTTTGAGCCATTAGTTATCATGAACTTTCCTCACCATCATGTTAAAACCTCATCATAATATAACAGTTAGAATCCTTTGGTGTGATTTTTCTTGCAGCTGGTAAATACAAACAAACCTGGTTCTGGGTATTAATAGATAAATGTGCAGTAGTAGTAGCCAATTTAATCTGTGTATCTATTAAAATATTGTCTTTAAACATTACTTTTGCTGTCAGTCTCATACATAGAAATGTATTATGTAAAAGCAAAACTGAAAGAATATTTAAATGTAGACTCTTAAATGATCTCATCTTTCAAATGCCTGTCGATTACACAGCCCTTAATTAGTTCATAACTCTGGCTATGTGATATGATATTGGAACATCCTGTGACACAAGTCAATGTTTAAGGTGGCAGTAAATCTTTCTCACCTGTCCTATTAAATCTGTGTGTTACCTAAAATATTTGTATCCACTGTGCAGACATGTTGGTGTAGCCATCATAAGGCAAAAACAGGAAAAAGTTTGTATCTGGAAATATGTTATTAGGACAGTCTTCCTGGTCTAATAAAACTACATTCTCAGAAGAATTTGTGATTCAGCTATGTAGTTAAAGTTAACAAAGATGACTGCTATGTACAATACTAGCTCTGTACAAACACAAACAGAAATAAGTCACGATCACTGTGTAAACTGGTAGCAGAAATACTGCAATTCATTTGCTGTGCACCAATATGTTTATATCACCCTTAAAAATGTATTTTTTCCAGACATGGTTGCATACCAATAGCAGTTATAAGAGCTATTGACAATCTACTAGTGATTGCTCCTGTTGCTAGAATTCACAACAAGACAATCGCCATCAGTTGGTGAATGGCAGATGTTGATTTATTGAGAGACTTCATGAACCTAACAGTAATGTGAATTTTCCCATACTCCGTATTTTCTATAATAATTTTAGTAATGTGTCATGCAACTAAGGACAAATAGCGCTCTTGTTCGATAGTTTTAAAATTAGATAAAATACAGTCAATATCATTTTAAGTTTAACCATCCTCACTATATCAGTTCCTAAACAGTTTGTTCCATTTCTTAATTCTGTCCTACTTTCAGATTCAGCGTAATCAGACCTTCATTATCTGGAGGCAAATTTAAAACCTTTCTGCCAGAATTTGTTGTAAGGCACAGGCAAGTGCTGTGGTGATATAAAAACTTAAGACTGTAAGTCAAGTATTTCAAAAAACAACACTGTATTTGCTGTTATATCAGCTAGTGGTAATGGGTAATCCTTACTGTAGTTCATGTGAGATGATTTCCATGACATTAAGCTCTTGTTTAAACACTTTAAGTTCATAGAAAAATGAAGACCTGAAAAAAATTACTAAAAATTGTAAAAATTACATTAGTACCATACTTTTCTTTTTCTCTGCCCCCTGCCCTTGGTCAGTTACAAGGCTATCTCAACACAAGCTTTTTAGCCTCCGCTGATCATCTTAAGCTACTGCCTCACTTAACTGATAGCAGCTCATCACCTAAGCTAACCCTGTGTCCTAATGTCCTAAGGCTTCAGCATGTTGTTGTGGTTTAACCCCAACCAGCAACTAAGCTCACTCTCACCCAATGGGATAGAGGAGAGAATTGGAAGGGTTAAAATGAGAAAACTTGAGGGTTGAGATAAAGACAGTTCAATAGGTAAAGCAAAAGCCGCGCACACAAGCAAAGCAAAATAAGGAATTAATTCACTCCTTCCCATGGGCAGGCAGGTGTTCAGCCATCTCCAGGACAGCAGGGCTCCATCACGCGTAAGGGTGACTTGGGAAGACAAACACCATCACTCTGAATGTCCCCCCCTTCCTTCTTCCCCCAGCTTTACATGCTGAGCATGACGTCATATGGTATGGGATATCCCTGTGGTCAGTTGGGGTCAGCTGTCCCAGCCATGTCCCCTCCCAGCTTCTTGTGCCCCCCCCAGCCTCCTCGCTGGTGGGGTGGGGTGAGGAGCAGAAAAGGCCTTGACT
>NW_009227473.1:65199-67136 GCF_000690835.1 Fulmarus glacialis | reverse complement strand
AGCAGGAACGAAAACATCCCTGTGTTATCAACCCTGTTTCCAGCACAAGTCCAAAACACAGCCCGATGCAAGCTACTGTGAAGAAATTTAACTCTATCCCAGCCAAAACCAGTATACATGTGCATTTGCAGCGTTGTCTTAAAATTCAGAGTTGGTTTGAGACTGGAATTTCCTGCAGCCATTATGCCCTATCAGTTGACAGATTTTTTCCTTTTTCTCTTCCTGCATTATGGATTTTAAGACTGGCTTAAGACAGACTGAAGATTGTGAGGAGCTCTTCCTCATAATGAAAGAGAGGGTCAGCAATGTGGACTATATTTTTTTAGTCACCTGTTTTAAGAAAGCATCTCTCTGCTTTTCCTAATATTCACATAGTCTAGCTACATGATTTTTTTTTTTGACAACTGTAATATTAAAAAAAAAAAAAATTAAAGATAAGTAACATTTCCATTAGATCCCAGGCTGTAGTAACAGATTCTGTTGTGGAACCTCTAAACCACTTTCATACAGACTTTGTTTTTCATTAAAATAAGATGTTATTGTAAGAAACTATGCTAACTTAATGCAGATGAAACTACATTGCTGGGTGTTAGTAATTATGTATACATATTTAGTATCAGGATATTACTCCATTTTTCAGTTGCACCCAGATATGTGGAGCTGATTGAGCTTCTGTAGCTGGGACTTATGCAAATATTCAGGTAAATAAAAGGAGGCAAAACTTATGTAAAATAATCTTGACACCCCCTCCCCCCCCTTAACACTAACCATCAGTCACATATCTCAAAATATTTTTCTGGGTTTTAACAAAAGGATAGTTGAAATAACTTTCTGATTATTTTAACTACTACTGTCAGCTTTTCTTTCTCCGATAGCCGTGGTTCTAGGTAAAGCTGCATTAGAACAATCTCCATTTTGGGAGAGATGGATTGGGACAGAGCAGGGAAAAGGCAAAGAATTTGAATGCTAGGAGGTTAATGGTAAGTGTGGAAAAGACTTGAGCTAAATGAAAATACGTGTGTGAACTTGAGAGTTGTACAACTAAGGCTAAAGAAGACACCCCTTGTCAGACTAGGAATGAAGTGATATTTCTGTGTGATACAGTTATACTATTTGAAAAATTATTTTCATATAATTTCAGCTGTGGAATTGAGGATCTTAAATTGTCATTCACTGCCAATTGATCTGCTGTCTTGTAACTTTTTCAAGCACTTGAATTCCTTTTCTTGTTTAAATGATAAAAGGAGTTGTACAGTAATTGAGTTTAGAAAAAGGGAATTAAAATCAAATATAGGATACCTGCCCAAAGTACAACTATATTTTGGAGGATGGAGGAAAAATAGCCTGAAAACTAGGAGAAGATAGGGACCAAAACTACTGTGAATACAACAATATTGCGTTTTTAATTCTTTGTAATTTTGTCTGGATCCACTTCTGAGTGAGGGGTGATAGAATATAAAATATAAAACTTACTTAAAATATGCATGGATATGGATATGATGATTGAAAGTAATCCTCAGTATTCAGAAACCTTTTATGTTTTACTGTAGCTTCTTGATTTAGTGCTTTAGCAACTCTAAATGATTACTATATTTAATTCAGTTATCATAAATAATTCGACAAAAAGTTTCCATAACGTGTCTCTCTGAGATAATGTTACCTGTGGTAAAAAGATAATTTGAAGTCACACAAGTACCAGGCTGACATAGGTAACCCAAAAGTTAAGTAGAATAGGTTTTATAAAAATATTCAGTAAATTCATAATGAATATTGATAGTTGTTATTAATGGGACCAATTCATAGATCAGACTCACAACCTAAGAATGAAAAAATTAAAGAAGAGCTTAGAATGTCAAGGACTAAATAGAGCACTAGTTAGGAAGGAGCAGTACTGGAGCAAATAGGGTAAATTAGGCCAATGTAGGGAGAGAAAAATT
>NW_009227473.1:54118-65176 GCF_000690835.1 Fulmarus glacialis | reverse complement strand
AATAATAATAAAAATTCTATATATATAAATGCAAAGATTAAAAGACCAGTCATTTTCAGTAATCGCAAACATTAATCTAATACTGTATTCTCTCTTCAACGGTACCTTATACAGCTTAAGGAGAGAGTATTAAAAATGCATACAGAGGCAGTTTTCCAGGTAACTGTACCAGCCTCCACTAATCTGTGGCCTAAGGGATTCCTGAACAAGAGGTTGTAGGTCTCTCATATGCTTAATACTGCTGGTAGATACACTGTGCTTACGTTTTCTGTATCTCTAGTTAGCCAGTTACTACAGAGTATTTGTTAAATACCATGATTTCTCCTTAATGACAGATTTGTTCCATATTCTTCCAAAAGTGGAAAAAGGATTTGACTGGTCATTCTAGTGCCCTTCATCTTTCTCCCCTTAGATAAACACAAAAATTTCAGTAATTTCATTTTTATTTGGTAATCTAAATATCACTGGGAAATTATTGGACTGTAATTATTGTTTCTAACTTCCTCAAAGGTTCCTTTTTTTTTTTTTTCTTTAGTTGCAGTTGTAAATGGTACTCAGCTGGCAAGCCTTTTGTACTTCAATTTTACCAGAACATTTTACTGGTTTAAAAAGTTGTCAAGGATTAATTCCCAATTAGGTATTCTGATAGTCAAAAAAAAAAAAAAGAGAAAGGGAGTGAGTCAGACAACCCTGTGGCCATACTTTTTACATTTAAAGAGATACTGAGTTAATAACGTTTTGCCATCTCATCAGACCTTTGAACTCCTGTGTCTGATATTACATCGTTTAGCCAACTTGCACAGAATGCCTTACCGCAAAACTTCCATTTTGAATAGATCATCCTCATTACTCTTTGCTGTCCAGTTGCAGTAGCTAATGCAGCTATTGTGTTATAATTTAAAAAAAAAAAAAAAAAAAAAATCTTTGTACTGCACCCAAAATAGCAGTGCTATTAAAGCAGTGCCATATGCCATTATTATTTTGGATCAGAAATCATATTCACTGCATAATGTTTAAACAGAAGACTGTAAAGTTATCTTGAGGTATTGAGCAAGGCTGCTGGCCGGGCTGTCTGACCCATCTGGAGTGCTGCAGGCTCATACAAGGCTGGATTCCAAGCTTTCAGTGAAAAGTAGGAGAAGGTCTGGGAGTGATTTGTGTGCAACAATGCATCACTGTAAATACAGATGCAGTATATATGAAGTATAGTAGAGATACATTACACAAGCAAGAAGGCGTTCTGAGAGCAAAGGTCTGTAGGTTTAGAAACATCTTTCGACTTTTAAAAGGTTCCTTAGTTCATTTTCCCTCTTTGGGATAAGGGCAGGATGGTAATATTTTTTGCTTTTCTAAACAAATTCTCCTTTATAAGCATATGGGAGTTTTGCTTTTGTTTTTTAAACAGCTTCTTTCTGCTGTTATCTTTAGGCCTGCCATGCTTTAGAGCATTGATTGGTTTTTTGGGTTTTTTGTTGGTGTTTGTTTGTTTGTTTGTTTTCTTCCCCACCCCTAGGCTTTGGCTCCAAATTGGTAAATTGGAAGTATGAGGTATTTTATCCTAATAAGGAAGAAGTTAAAGCATCTCTTCAATTCATGTTGCTACGGGTTAGAAGTGGGGAACATCCAGTCCACCTGGGTTTGTTGGTGGTTTTTTTTGTTTCCAGCAAAGCCACTGCAGTATCTTTAAACTAGGTCTTGTTTCTGTTGCAACAATGCAGGATGCACTGTTTAGGCCCCACTGCTTCCTATCCTCGACAGGTAATCCAAAAACCTTGCTCTTGTGAGAAACAGTCTTAATCTACCATACATATAGGAGTGCTAGGGGAACTCCCCCTTGTCTGGCGCTATCCTTCGTGGGTTAGAGCACCCTATTTCCTTCCTCTGTTGAGATTCCGGACAGTGGGATCCCCTTCTCAGACTAGGCACCTAACAGTCTCATCACACCAGCTGGTCTCTCCTGCATTTTGGATTTCTGCATTTTGTTTTCTGGTTTTGTTCTAAAATCTAAAGATCATTCAGTCTTTGAAAAGATAGATCCTACCTCAAGGATGTCCTTATTGTGGTCAGGGGCACAGAGTGTGTAACCTCAGAGAAGTTTCACTGGCATCTCAGGGGTCCTGTTACCCACCCTCTTGAAACTCTGAACGCTTTGCAACCAAACTTCGAGAAAAAGCTAGTAAGGGTTGAAAGGTAAGCAGGTAGCTTATTCAAGAAGAGATTTGAGAAGGGAAAGATAGAAGGTTCTGCTCTCAAATGTTGCTAAGTAAAGCAACTGGTAAGCTTTGCTCCTTTTCGTATTGCTCTCTTTCACAAGAGGAAGGAGTTGATGATCAATAGTAGGACTGGAGCTGCTAAAGAAAAGGACCTGTGGGGAGAATATACCTATGTATATATATTCTGGTATATAGATTGTGGTTTTGTTGGGATGTGTGGAGTTGGACACTGATGCACAATGTTGCAATCTGGGTTTACACATGCATTCTGTGTTGGATCTGAGCATTCTGACTGACTCAAAGGGCTTTGATATGTAAACACAACTTTTTGTAACTGGGAAAACATTCTTCAGACTGTTGTAACTGTTTTGCGTAAGTCGTAGCATCAGTAAACTGTGAATCTAAACTCTTCCTTGATTTTTATAGGTTTTGCACTTGACATTAACTATATAGATGGCAAAATCAGTATAATGGTACTTTGTCTACACTTCATTCCACTTCCCATGTGTTTCATTATGCTAGAAAAGCTTCCCATTTAGGCTGCTTGTCACACACTTGCTGGCAATGTTTGTGTGAGCTTGTATATTAATCAGTACTGGCAGGAATAAGGAGGATACAGGAGAGGAGACATGACCCAAAAATGTGTTTAAGTCATGTTCTCTCCTGAGATGCCTGTTCTTGCAAAGTATATCGTAGTAACATCTGTGTCTAATGCCATGGCTTATCCCCAAATTCAGCGGGTTCAAGCAGGCGGATTAATAATGATTATTTCACCACTACAGTAGGAATTTCTGGTTACCTAACAGCTTTTACTTTACCTTCTTGTATTCATTCCTTTAAACTTTTTGTGTTAGTACCTTTTTGGTTCATTAGAATTCTCCCTTACAATGATGAATGCTGTAGCAATAGCCGTCATTTCCTTTCCCTCGGTGCTTTTGGAAAAGCAGGTTTACTCTATGTGCTTAAGCTGTGAGTAGCTGATGGACTGAAAATGTGAGCATCGCTGATGCTGCACCTAAAAGAAACAGAAGTTTTAAAAAAAAAAAAGTATGATTCTCTGTGCTTATGATTGCTTCTATTCCTAGCCATGGACATAGTGGTCACATATAGATAGGCAGTTCAAATTAAAAAAACCCTTGGAACTTAACTCACAGGCCTTAACTTTTTTAAAAGGTAGTTTCTTTTCTTGCAATGTGTTTGTATTTCCTGGATCTGAAGATTAGCAGAAGGTGAAATAACAAAACACCGCAATAAAGGGATCATACCAAACAGACATTAGTTGTAGAAAGGCATCAAGGATTCTATACAGTGATATATTACCATGAGATGTCAAAAAATATTGTGACCAAATATACAAAACAACTTTATAAAGCTTTTACTGTTGTTTCTATTGTAGTGTAGCTCCTCCAAAACTACCCAGAATAATCCCAACATTTGGAGATCAATATTGTGCAGAAGCTATTTCTGTCCTCATCAGAACACAAATCATTTCCACAGTCTTTGCTGAATGAATATCTAAGGGATTCCATATAACAAATGACTCTGCTCATATGCTATCTCTGTAACAAAAACCTGCTGTAATATTATAAGGTCTCTTAGACAAAGCTGGAGACTATATGGCTTCAGCCTTGGGGGTTTGGTAATTTAAAAATCACTTGTGGCATGTCACTTTTGAGATGAGAAGCATTTTTAGAACTGTTAGTTAGACTTTCAATCCTGTTTTCCTTTTTTTTTTTTTTAAATCCCTTTTTTTTTGCCTTTGCTTTGTTACATGAAAGGATTGATGTAGGTAATAAACCTGACCTAGTTCTAGTCTTAAAACTGCAACTGACAGTAACTTGTTAGGGAGTTTGATCTCCTGTGAACTAATCAAGGCTTAGGTGGTAGCCTCTATAGGAAGTAGATGGTATCATAAAAATTCCTCAACAGGTAACTTTATAAATTGGAATGAAAAGTCATAAGAAGAGTGTCAGCAGAAATTCTTTCTTAGATCGCAGGAAACTGATATCTATCTGACATACACAATGACACACAGTGGAAATACATCAGAGGCACAGGTATCTTTCTGTTTTTTAGCGAAAAACAGAAATAATTATCAGCTTCAAATTATCAGTGATCCAGAAGAGACTGTATCAGAGTCAGTCTTGCAGTTCTTACGGGGTGGGGAGGGGGGAGAATACAGCTCACAACATGCTCAATGACTAAAGCTCACATCAAGAATGAAGATAATCTAATTGGCAGGTTTCAACACCTGACACACATCCATTCTAAAACAGGAAGAACTGCTGCAATGAAAGTGCTTCTGTCATTTATAAATAAGGAGTTCACCTGCTAACTATATTGACCAGTGAACTAAGAAGCTTGCTGTGTTGTCTGTTGAATTATGATTAAAAGTGGAACATAAAACTCTAGAGGTAAAAAGCAACATATAATATTGGCATTGGAGATGAATGTCAGTTACCTGGTGCTGTATATAGCAACCATGACACTCGAACAGTGCAGCCTGAAGCAGTTACTAAAGGAGTACATAAAGTATTTGCATGTCTGGGGACTAAAATAGTTGTTAAGTGGAAGTCATTAAATATGTTATGTGATGTACTGTACCATGATCCTGATCCTGCTAATGCTTATATACACAGATGACTTTCATTGCTCCAAAGCAAACTTACTCAAATTCAAATTGGCATATAGCAGTTTGCAGGGTTGGGGGGCATGATGGTGATGGCTATTGGGCTAAGGCCATGTCTGCTTCTGAAGTAGGCTTCTGAAAAAGGCTGTACGTATTCGAAATAGTCAGAAAAGGACTTAAAAGAAAGGTGTTTCTGCCTCTCTGTCTTCTTGAGTATACAGGGAGTGGAGAGGATACAGTGCCAGTGCTTTGCATGCCTGAGTGAAAAAAGATGCATTTCTGTGTCATCTCACATAGACTCTACCCAGTGAACGTGCTAGATAGGAGCAAAGCAACAGCTGCAGGGCTGTGGCAGATTTCTTCCACTGTGCAGCAGCAGAAGTGTAAAGTCATACCTAATTAAAAAAAAAAAAAAAAAAAAATTAAATCTCTATAATCTGAGCCTATCCATGCTTTCCCTGGGCTACTGCTGAGAAGGGGACAACTCAGCTCCTATCTCATATTTTATGAATGGTTTAGTTTGAACATCAAGTTTTGGCCAAAACTATAATGGTATGAAATTCTGAATTTTGGAAAAGTTTATTAGTGGAAAAAGTACATTTAGATGTCTCCTACCTAAGGTTTCTGAATGGTGCAAAGAACATACATGTCTACCGCATGCGGGCCTTATCTGAAGTTCATTCTAATCACAGAAGAGACTACTGTTGGCTACAGCGCTCTTCGGAGCAGGCCTGGTGTGATCAGTGGATAATAGTATAGCTTCCATGTTACTTCATTTCCTGCCTTTTATAGAAGTTACAGCTAATGCATCATAAAGTACTAAACCTTTGCTTAATGTAAATGCCACAAACCAGAAGAAAATAAGGGACAAACAACACAGGTTTTGGAATGAAGACTTTCATTTGCATCTGAATATTTTTGTTATCAAGACTCGTGACTTTTTTTCTACCCTGAAATATATGCCAGATAAAAAGTTATAGAGAATGCATTCATTCTCTATGGCATTTATTTATACAATAATGCACACAAAGCAATCTTTAACTATCACTGTATGGGATATCAAGTTATCTTTAATTATCACTACAGAATGGTTGCAAAATCAAATACTGTTGGCAATCAACATTCATTATACAATAGCATGATTGCATCTGTTCATATTACTAGATAAGCAGGGAAAATCAGAACAGTGTCTGATTTATCCACTAAAACTGTCTGAGCAAAATATTGTATCTAACTCTCTTAATATCTCTCAGTGACTTTGATCTGATTAAAGTCCAAAGACACATAACCACAGATGCAAATTTTCTAGTGCCTCAGAAATTAAATACTGTTACATTTCAACAGACTGAATAGCTGGAACCATACTCCAGCTGACGTAATTATAGGCACAGTATAAACTTATGATAGAGAGCTGTCTAAATCTCTGAGGCCGCAGGTGCAGGATTATAGTAAACCCTGTTGAAACATACAGTATTCTGCGTAAATGCACGAGTACAAAATTAATTAGACAGTTGATCACGTAATAAAAGTATGGTGGATAATCTAACGGAAACTACTAGCTCAAAGTCAATAACAAACTTGATTCTTTTATTAGATGCAGCTGATTCCTCTATTTACAGAATTTTGTGCTTAATAGAAGATAAGAAAAAAAAAGTTGTTTTTTTTGAAAATGAGAACTCAGTTACAGTATTTATCTCTGTTGGAAACTATAATGTGTAAGCAATGTAGAATTTGTAGATAGACATATCTGCAAGTAATTCTTTAAGATACTTGGCTGAAAAGCACATCAAAGCACGGTAAAATAATGAGACAGGCTCCAGCTGTTGGATTCCAACAGCTTTTGATTTGTGCTCTAGTAGAAGCTCCAGGTTTTGATTCTCTGTTGATTATTTCCATGGTACTGGAGATGATTTGTGCATTATTTAAAAAAAAGGCAGTAGATCGCAAACAAGGGTGAGTTTGCAAACTGCATCTGAAAGGACATTTTGCTTCCTGATATAAATTATTACTTCCTATTCCTATGCTCTCCATAACCAGCTGCCCTGGTTAAAGATGACCTTTTAAAATATATATGTAAAAGAATTTGTGAAAATAATAGCTAAGGTAATCAGAAAATTACGTGAGCAAAAACTCTCAGGATGTCAGTGTTTAGACAGCTTTGCTACTTTCTGTGTAGAGAGGCTATTGTAGAAATTGTTTTTTCAGAGCCTTTGCAGGGCATGTCTTACCAGGAGTCTGATACTGTCAAGGAATTGCTACCAGTAGAAAGCAAGTACCTTAAAATAACTTTGGAGGCCTTATGGAGGACATGAGTTTAGAGTCAAATACATTCATCATATTGCTATGTGAATGTTCTGATGTCACTGTGCCAATAAAGGTCTTGCTCTGGAGGGAATTCCGAAAAGTCTGGTTCTGAACTGCAGTCTTCCTGATTTTTCTTTAGAATGACAGAATAAAAATTAGAACACTTCAGGGAAAGCATTGTATCTCAGTTTTTTTCCCTGGATTAAGGTTTACATCTGTTTCTACTCTAAATTTTAGACGTGGTTTGTAATTTGGTAATGCATTATATTAAGGCTGTTGCTTGTTACCAGAATGTCAAAAATTCAACCAACTATACTGGAAAATGTTTGTGTAGTAATGTACCATGATTTTTTAAAGTTTGCTTTTTTTCTGGTGCAGATCAGAGTGATAATTGGATATCTAAAGATACAATTACTTGGATGTTTCTCTGCAGTTTAGCCAAAGCCTGTGGTCTAAAAAATGTATTTAAAAAAAATCCATTGTTTTTAAATGTAATCTGATGTTTCTGTTACACTGGATTTCTTATTATAGCAGGTTTTCTCATAGGTTTTGAACTTCTATCTTTACTTACAAGATGAAATCACAGTAGGCAAACTTTGCATCTACAGATGCCATTTAACAGTAGGACGTGGCTATATTTAACATGCCTGCCTCAAGCATTCACTTCATAACAAGTCCATTGTAATTTCAGTATAAAATGTATAAGCAGTCCGAGGAGCAGAAGTCAAATCACACATCCTACTGAATCTTGCATTACTTGTAGCAGTCTGGAATACCTTCAGTTTCAAGGATTGAATGTGTTCACCATCAGAATAGCTCATACACCTATTAGTGCATTCTGATGGGAGCAGTTTAGTATCTGGAGTTTGAATCTGGTCAGTCTAAACAAATTATTTAATCTAGGCATCCCATGCCCTGTGTGTGTGTACCAGCTGCTAACTAGGCTGTATTATTCTCAGGGTATTCTCTGGCTGAGCAGTAAGAAAAATGTTGACTGCTAAAACATTTTGTGTGGAGCTCTGACTGAAGCCTATGCTGAAAGTAACTATTGGACTGATCTTCCAAGGAGATTTGGATAGAAGAATCCTTAATTTCTGGTTGGTTTAGACCTGTACAATATTTGAAACTCTACAGTCCTGCCCAAACCTCAACAATTAGTAACACAGAAATATGTGCTTAAAACCTTGGGAAAACTTGAAAATAAAAGGTGCATGGATTTAATAGCTAAGTAGGTGTTTTCAAGACTGGTAGATGAAAGTTAGGAACATACATCTGTTACAGATGTTTCTCTGTTTTGAGAGGTCTTTGAACAGTGTATTGTAAATATGTTAATCATATTAAAGAGAAGATGATGAAATCTACAGCTTGCAATCTTGATGTTCTTTACTTTAGTTTCCATGTGTGATAAACATTTATTATTACATTCTATTCTAAATGTCTGACTTGAGTATCCTAGAAAGAAGCCTCTGTTTGATAGTAGGACTTGTCTGTTTTCAGTTTTATTTATTTTTCTTTTAATCTTGGTAATATTACCCTTTCCCTCTGAAATATAAATTGTGGTGAGGCTGAGAAGGTGATGAAGGCACATCTTAAACAATTTGCTTGTGGTCTTAGAAAGTTATCTTCAATATACCCGATATGATTTAGTGCTCAGTAACACTCTAAAAAGGCTTTGTAGCCAAAGACAGATGAGTAAACTTTTATTGGCATATTTGTAAATTCATGGTGAAATTTTAAGAAACCGATATCTAGATATTTAAAAGAACATTCCTGTGATAGTGTGTGCCACTGGAGGGACAAGAAACAGGAGTCGTAGGTTAGATTTTACAGAACTTCTAGCCATGGGTTTGTTCTGTGACACTGGTACATCTCTCTTACTCTGGCTTTTTTCCTTTTTCCCATTGTGGAAACAAAGTGCTTCCTGGCTACTACTATCCAGTCCAGCAGCATGGTACAAATACTTATTTAGTTTAGGTCATAGCCAGTACTTCATCTGGAGAATAACAATGTGTGTTCTGCTCTTTCGGTTAAGCAAATAGGATGGATGAGAAGAATGTTGTTGCGTACAGTTGCATCGTCTTGTTAAGCATCCAGGTTTGAAAAGGAAGATCCTTCAAAAGAGAATGTCAGCAATTTTATAAGTAAAAACATAGCCATGGAGAAGTGTATCAAACTTATCCCACTATGTCATTATTTAATCATTTAAAAAATATAATCAAGGGTGCCAAAAGCCATTGACAACATTCAAACAGTCAGCACAGTCTTCATACAAACAAGGAGAAGCTGTCAGAACAAGTTATAGCTCACAAGTATGTCTGTAAACTAACAGTAAAGAAATTGACTTTCAGGTTTAAATTCCTGTTTTTAAGGGTTAAACCTGATCCTCTATGCATTTGTAATTCAATTGCACTTGAAAAAATGGATCAGATATATCTATAAGTTGCATTGATAGCTTATGTAGGAAGCAGCGATACCCTGCACACTTGTAAATAGTGGTGTGCTAAGCCCATTTCGGTACTACCACTTGTCAGAATGGATTTCTAAGCACCATCAAATTGTACTGAATACTAAGGTTCAAATAATGAATATGCTATTGGAATATGCCTGCTGGGCACTTTTGGAGGCTAAGCTAGGTATCCATTTTTTGTTTTCTAAACTAGTCTTTGGTTTGATTTTTCCAGATGTAGTTCATCGCTTCCATACACCACGTTTAAATGATAAATGTAGTACCTATGAAAATAGTGACTAAACCATGAAGGTACATGCCGTCTCAGAATACAGTAAATGCAATGTGAGGTAATGAATACATAGTCAAACATCATAGTAGTAACAGAATGTCATTTTAAAGATCAAGGTATTTATCAGGAGAAAACAAAATAAATGGCTGAGCTAGTTAAATGGGAAAACAATAAACTACTTTTTTTATTTTAAAAAAGCTGAATTAATCAGATTTATGCTTTATCTTTAATAATTCAAAGCAACAAATCTGTGAAGATTTGTGTTCTCAAAGTGGTTAACTAGTCAGTAATATTGGCTACAATACTCCCATGTAAAAAATGACCTTTTAAAGATGCTCTATAAAGTTAAATTTTAATGAATGGTAATAAATGGTGATACTTCCATAGGAGGAAATGCAATACTAGCCTGAAGCTTTTGCCATATGCCATCAGCTTCAGTACCATGTTATGTATCCTCTTTCATTATTTTCAAGCATAGAAAGTATGATGATAATAGTGCTTTAAAGAAACGAAAACACTTTTAATAGTATACTTAGTCCGAGCTATCTTCTTGGCTGAGTAATGGTGTTCCTATTGCTTTCATGATGCTTTTTCTGAGAAGCTGTTTTGTTTTTGTTTTTTTTTTTTTTAATTTTTAAATAGGACAGTATGCCATTTTAAGGTTCTTACGTTTTCCTTGTAACTAATTGAATTAGAATTGGCTAGTTGAAGAAGAATTTCGGATGAGCAGGATCAAAACATAGGTGTGTACTGCTGAGAAAGAATTGTACTGTCTTTTCCCAAAAGAGGGAGGAGAAACTTAAAAGCTAGTGACTCTTCAAGGATTTTAAAAAAAAAAAAAAAGTTTCATGAGGGGCCTGAGGAGAGCAGAAGGGGAAGCAAAGAGAGAGGAGGGGAATGGAGTGCCAACTTGCATCATTAAACTAGTAAATGGTACTAAAATATCAGCCTCCCTACTATCAGCAATGATTGGAATTATTCCAGGAATTCAGAATGGGTCTGTAAATGTGTCTTCAATTGTTGCCTTTGGCATAGATTTATATTCTCAATCCCTTGGGCACTGAATTTCATTTCCCCATTTGCTAAATGAGAACAATTTATCCTAAATCAACGATAATCAGAGTAAACACTATTATTAATTTATTGTTTCCAGACTAGGAAAAAACAGTAAAAT
>NW_009227473.1:43190-54098 GCF_000690835.1 Fulmarus glacialis | reverse complement strand
CCCTACCCCTTTTGCCCTGAGGATCCTATTAGCAGAAAGCTGAGCAACTCTGTTTCATCAGAAATAAATTATGCCTCACTTTTTTAATGTAAGTACTGAAGGGTTGTAAAGATTAGAAATACGTTTGAACCCACTATCACTTGATGTTATTTTCCTTGATGTTCTGAGCTTCTTTAGGGGAAAGAAACAACATGTTCTTTTGAAAGCAAAGAGCAGAGTTGCTTTAAAAGAACACCAGCACAGATTTTGGCTGATGTACAAAATAATTCAAAATCTGTACAGAAATACTTAAAGTAATATATAGGGAGTCTGAAAGAGAGCTGTCAGAATTTCTGGTGTATATAAGAGGCAGAATGTTTGCAGGGGACATAGGTGACAGAACTAGTCGCCCTCATTGTTTAAATGATTAGAAAACTGTAATTCCCCAGAAACAGTAGGCTAATTCTCACTTTCTTCACCGAGGAGCTAAGGATGAAAAAACACCTTTGATTAATAAACACTGCTGGCACTACTTTGGTAACAAGCTGCTGTAAATGAAACTCTTAATTGCCTCAGAACAGAGTATTGTATACAAATTCATTTTACTCTTTAAGTGCTGTTCTTTGTTGTTGCTATTTTACATTTTTGTAGGAAATAAAAGTAGCTTTGCCAGTGTCCTTGTCACTGAAAGCAGTTCCTGTCAGCTTTCCATTTGTGGGGAGCACAGAGGTTAAAAAGCAATCCAAAACTTTCCCTTAAGCCCTCACGATAGCTAGGATAGCTCTCAGTGCAATCTAAATCCAAACTAAATTAAGCTGTGTATGAAGCTTTTGTTAGTGAACTTATGCTTGAAATTCTGTAATGAAATTGTACGATGAAAGAAGATACAAAAAAAAAATTAATTATTGAGTTGTAAAAGATATATAAGGACAGTCTATACGTATATTTCTGTATATGTATTTGACATTTGGTACAAACTGTGAAAAAATATTTTGGACTTTTCTATAAAGCTATGTAGATAGTATTTGTTTTCCCTGTGGGATGTGTTCTGAGATTTTTTTTTTTTTTTAATTTAATCTTCAAGTGAACTTCTTTTGGCTCTAACTGTCAGAGACACTTTGAGTTAGTCAGGAGCTGCATCTTCTACATTGGTGAAGAAAGCACCAGAGAAACATAACTAGCATAAGAGTATTTTGAATATGTGTAGTCATGATCCTTTGGTTTTTGAATTCTCTGAACTCTTATTTCCATTATTAGGAATTTTGGAAATACAAAACTGTAGATAGTTGTAATTTGTGAGGAATACCTGCATTGAGACCATAAGGAAAAGACATGTAGATGAATCTGTACTTAAGGACTGGAGAGATGTAATAAAGAGGACTGGAGAAACAGATGTTTTCTTACATAGACATATTTAAATCTATTGCTGTGATTTTGGTTACAGGAAAACTTGTAGCAAGTTGTAGAATACTATTCAACACGTTTTTTACTATGTAATGTTAAATGCATGTGAAAAATGCTGAATTTGGGATATCAACTTAAACTTGACCTTGACACCTGATTCCTGCTTTCTTCTTTTTTAGAATAACTGAATGAGTGAATAGTCACCAGTCTGGATCAGAGCAGAAGAAAAGACTGGTAAGTATTAAGACACTTACTTTTTAATCTAGAGTGCAGAACATGTATTGTGAAGGAAAAAATGCTTGATTTGATGGTCTAAATGGTTCAGCAAAAAATTATTTTTGCTGCTTAGCATAGTGCCTCTGTGATGCACTCAATGCACATACAGACATGAGGATTCTTGGTGTGTTTTGTTGGGGACTTTTTTTGTGTGGAGATTGGTTTTAGGTGCAAAATGTATTATGAAGTTCAGCCTTTGCAGAAAAGAGGCACTTACTTGGTAATAAGTCTTTGCCGTATCGGTTTACAATGGGATCAACAAGTATAAAGATGTAGCGCTATTGATTTTTTCCAAACTGTTGGGTGAAAGTTAGTTAAAAAAAAGAACAGAATTTAAGGACACTTGTCATTTTAAATTTATTGGCTGAGATTATGAATGTTCTTCTGGCACAGAACGCATCCTTGCCAGCCAAGGGATCTAATAGCTTCTTGTTTATAGATGTCACCCATTAAGAGTATTTCCTAGTAATAGGACTTGACAGTGGAGACCTAGGATCCCAGGCAAAACCCTGCCTTTTGCACCTCCCTTTGGGTGAGATCTAATTGCTTTAAAGTCAACGCACAGACTTGAGGAGTAATGCTTGTGCCTGTTCTAAATGAAGTGCTTTGTACAGAGTAGAGCAGATGCGGCCCCTCTGAATTCCCACAACAGATGGAATAAGGAGCTGTATTGCAGAATATTCTGGAATGGTTAAGAGTTATTACAGATTTGGCTTTAAATCCCTACTTTCAGGTAGGCAGAGAGAACCTTAAAAATTCATTCTGCGATCACCTAGAAGTGGCTCTTTGACCCTTTGTGTTACAAGGTCAGATGAGTGCACCCTAGTGTTGGATAGGTTGCTATTTGTACAAAATACTTAATATTTGCTAATAATGAGAAAATAAATGAATTTAATAGTGTGCTAGCTGTTGAAAGCACGACCTATCATATTCAAAAACTAATTAAAAGGAAAAGCAACACAAATGGTACACGGAAATAAAAGCATGAATATCTTGGCAGAGGTATCTTAAGGTGCAGTTTCAAGATCGGCATAGACCATTTTAAGCCTGTGCTGTAGTCAGAACTGCAGCTTTGATTTCCTCACCTCTGACCCCATATTCCTTCTCCCTACTTATATGGGCAATTGCAAGGGTGTGGTAGCCCAATCAGAGGAAGAAAAAAAAAAAAAACCAACCCACAACCAAAAAAACCAAACCGCTGTCCTCCTTGCCCCAACACAACTCTGTCATTCAAAAACCATAAGAACAAATTTTTTCCTTTAGGAATAGGTTTGAGTTTGATGTTACTGTGCAGTCCTTCAGTCAGTATTGCCAGTGCAAGGTGTGGAGAGTGAGGTATGGAGTAGCACATGAACAGCAGCTTTGGGTACTTCTAGATCAGCTTGAGTCTATTGTGGAATTGCTCCCGAAAATGCTCTGAAGTCAACAAAATCCAGAGAACTTCTCCATGAGTTAGAATAAACTGTGAATTATGGTATAAATGTTAGTTCATAAGCCTCTATGATTCAGCTTCCTATAAGATACAGTTTTAGTTTAAACAGAGTCCAGCAGTAGGTGTAACTGGTATAGTGATCTTTCTTTGATGAGTGGCACTAAGTACTGCAGATATCATTAGGTGCAATTTCACGCAATCAATCACCTAATAAGGTAAGTTAGTGTCATAAAGGTGGCTTAAGGTTTTTAGCAATCCCCACATTTACTGTTTTGCAAGCAAAATAAAAAAGGTACAGTTCAGATACTTCAACATTTCAAATTTGACTTGCACTTCGTACATTTGTTTGTCTGATACTTATGTTTAAATACATTTGCATATAAGGAAATTTAGTATTGCCATTGTGATGTTAATACAAGTGCTTTTTCTGAAGTAGTCCAGGAGCAGTACAAAACTCCAAGAACTGCATATTTAAAAATAAATAAGCAAGGTGATGCTTACAAACAACACAGGCAGTATTTGTATCTTGGTGCCTAGCAGGCAAAAGTTTGCAATCCAGAAAATGTGCATAACCATTTATATTATTAAAGGTCATCACAGTAAAGATAGCAAGTAAATTTCAGAGTTATCTTTAAGATTATTAGGACTGTTGGAAAATCAAGCTCTGACATTATCTATGTAAGGAATAAAACATGATTAAATATGAAGCTAGACAGGTTTGTGACAGATAGTTCTTATTTAAGGTAGTTTTTCATTAAATAACTCCTCTGTTGATCCATGAATCAAAGATAAACTGAGAAATAAACATATAGTATATACGTGTATATTACAGAATATTTGTCATTACCCGATTCCATGAAAAGTAGAAATCTAAAAAAGAAACATTCTGGGAATGATAAAAGAAACATTCCAGGAATTATCTGCCTTATAAATGACTGTAGTCTAAAGGAGGAGTTAAAGACTTCATCCAAAATTAAAGGAAGAAGAAAGAAAGAAACACAGTAATTTTAAAAGAGAAATCTTATTTTGTGAACATACATCTCTTACTGTGGTCTTTTTTCCAGTACAGTCAATGGCAAAATGCACATATTACTAATCTACAATTTATTCTTTTTAATAATTAGTTGGTAAGATCCATCAAACTCGTGAGGAGTTCTGTTGACAAGAATTTTTAAATACAAGATACACAGTTGTTTACAGCTGAATCATTCACAATGTATATCAATCAAGTTTCAATAAAATTCTGGTGATAAAATTTTAGAGTGAATGAAAGGAAGAATATTTCACCTTAAAGAATGTATTGGACTAACCTAAATAAGGTGGGGAAAAAAAAAGCTTCCCACATCACAGGTAATGCTTGTGGTTAATGTAGGTAGAACAGTTTCATTGTGTGATGTTATGCATCATAGTAATAAATGCATCGAAAATAGTCCTTTTAAAGAGTTATGGCTGATTTTGCTTATAACAGAGAGCATAAATGAAAAGTGATTAATAAAATATCTTTCACTGCAATTATAAATCAAAATAAGAGATGCATTAAAAAATTAACAGAACATTGTCTGGAAATCACAGGAATGTCTTCTCCATGCAATTTCCGAGAAGAGGATTTCCTTCTGTTACAGTAGAGTTACAGAACATTGAATATCCAACAAAAATGTTGCACCGTCTGTCTGCTGAAGAAGTTTCCCTAGAATGGGAAACTGATACAATTTTATGGGGAAGATGAAGTGTGGTGTGTATTTGCATGAGGTGCAGTAATTTAGATCTCCATAAACTTAGTTTGGAGGTGTCACTCTTGTTTAGTTCAAGTTGGGCAGCTGTTGGAAGGCAAGTGAAAATGCAGATGGAAAGGAAATCAGTATGTACCAAACAGAACAAATAATATATTGGTAAAAAGAGGATGAAAACATGAGAATATTTCAGGCGTGGTTTTCAGTCCTTGCTCTTGGAAATAATTTGGAGGAAATTCTAAGATAACCTGTGAATAAAGAATTCTTATTGTTGTAATGGCACTATTTTAGAAGCAGTGCAGGGACTGCTACTTGCTTCCTGAAGTGATAGAACTGAAGTTACATAATGAAATGCTTACTTTGTATTGGCTTTCTGAAAGTATCTTGTGACTCTCTTATGTGTGGTTCCTCCACACAAAGTGAAAAGGCTGTTCAAATGCAAAGGTGTAATTGACTGTCTATCGGAAGTCACGGTTTCATGCAATAATATGTAGCTTATAAATTATAGTTAGCTGTATTGGAACCATATAATAATCCAACAGTGATAGGCAGCTGTAGTTCGGGCATGTTTTATAGTGCAGGTACTGCACTCTGACTTTATAACTAGGAGTGTTGGAAATAATATTTCACTTGAATTTAGGCATATTTAGGATGCCAAATCCCAACATTGAGTGCTGTGAATATACTGCAGGATGAAAGTCTGGATTTCCTGAATATCCTAGATTTTTGTTCCATTTCTAAACTTCAAGCTTTACACAAATAGCTACTTCTTAGTATTGTGAACCTAGAATCTTTTGTGTGTGTGTGTGAAATATCCAGTGTTAAATAAGTAGTGAGAAACATAACCTAACTTAATCACTTATTATGCTATTCCCTTTCTATTTCAGCATGGAGAAAATTTTAATTTCTGTAGCAGTAGAAATTACTATTTGATATCAAAAACCTGATTGTATTAGGTGCTGTATATACACAGAATAAAAATTTTCTACCCAGAAGAATTTAATCTGTAGACAGACAACAGATTTTACCATGTTTAATACCATGGAAGTTTTTGGAGTTGCATGGCTTTTAAAGATAAGTGTCATGAAATGGTTTTACTCTTTCAGATTCTCAGTCTTTAAGTTATAAGCAAGCTTATGTACTTCAGATTTAGAGGCTTTTATATTGCTAAGGTAATTAAAACAACTTACTGTTCCCTCTTGATGAAAAGTAAAATAATAATTCTGTGATATCAGAAATTGCTTTCCAATAGCTATTTTCACATAAACTGGTCATTGCTAGAAGTTGATTTTCTGTATAAAAGCAGGACTGGGAAATGGAGGACGGAAGGAAAATGGGTTTTAAGGAAAAAGGATGGTATCCTAGCCAACTGCATCATGCATGACAAGGGCATGATAGTGCATCATGACAAAGAGTTAGAGAAAAGTGGAGTAATTTAGTGTAATCATACGTTTAGAGAAACATAATAAGTAAAAGGACTAATGAATTCAGGTAATACGGGTTTGTCTCCTATGCTTGTCAGGGTCCTGTAACTGAGTAAGCGTCATTTTGCTATGTAATAATAATAATACATCTTCTTTATGCTTTCTGTTTTAACTATTTTAAACCACACACTCATCAGGTCAAAAGCTAATGCATATTGTGTGTGTGAACAGTAACCTATTACAATGAGTGTATTTATCTTAGTTGCTTAAATAGCTCCAGTGACTATATAGTCCTAATCATCGCTGGTGACTTTTGGCACTTGTAGTGTAACCACTACATAATAACAGCCATAGAATTTGGTGTGTATATAACCTAAAATGTCTTCTGTGTATCTGATATCTGTCCGAGATGAGTAGTGTGCTTTCCTTGTAAATAGTTTTGCTGAAACTATACTATCATTTGAACACCATATTTGCATTCATATTATTTTGCTATAATCAAAAACTTTCTATAAAAAGTGGTGGGGAGGATGCTGTTGTCAATAACATTGAGTAGTATTGTTGAGAAATTCTCTTCCTATTCCAACCTCTCAGTAGAAAAATCACTGTTTACATTAGGTCTAACAGTGAAAATGGAGCATTTTCAAAAATTCTCTTTAAAATGTGGATTAAATACTGGAAAACTAAACCTGTCAGCTAAACAAGCCTGTATAGCGTATTCCATAAAAATTTAAAGGTTACTTCAGAGTTTGGAGTATGAGCACAAGATCCAGATTCTCCAGTTAAGGAAGTGGTTTCTCTCAAAAAAATTATTCTCTCAAAAGCTTCTTCAGAACAGTTCTAATACTGTCTATCTGGCAAGAAATATAATGAACCACCAAGCTATATTTGAATTTTTCCCCTCTAAACCTGAACAAAACAAAGGAAGTATAGTCAAATGGAACTGAATTTTTTGAACTTTCTTCTTGTTCTATTAGTGCATGCTCAGAATGTTTGAGAGAACACAAACATGTTTCATTTGCAGTTTCATTGAATCTGTTTTCACTTTTTTGCCAATTCAATATGGATATTTGAGAATTTTTTAACATCAGCTTTTCTCTCCTTTTTACCTCTCCCTTTCTTTCCAACTGTGCTCACTTATTTTATAGATATCATTTCACACTCATATTTTTCACCTTCTCCAGTGGGAAAAATAGGTTAGTAAGACTGATGAAACTTGTTTTTCATTCAGCTTTGTTTCCCTAAAGGGGGTAAAAGAAGGAAAATGTAGAATGCAGAACTGGAAAAGTTAGGATTTTACTACTACTACATAACAAAATGCTTGGCAGGGGTGAGGTGGGGTGAAATCCAGATCCCATTTTTCTGAAAAAAGAAAGTTGTCACCAAATCTTTATTTCAGAAAAAAATCAATTGTTTCTTTCTTAAAAGAGAACATTTAATAATAAGAATTGTTTGTCTCTATGATCCCAGTGTGTAAGAAGTGGTTGGATTAGTGTTTTGATTGTTTTTGAGTGAAAACTCAGCTCTTAAAATTGATTTTATACTTCTGCATTTAAAGCAAGTCCATTATGATTCTGCAGTGCAACCTTCAAGGTAATATAGGCCACAGCTAGTAGTTCATATTGGATGGAATTAATCTTTGCACTGTTAATGTCTTTTTATCTTTATTATGTTAATTTTTCTATCACTCATACTGTGTTAAATAAATTTGGCAATGTAAATGCTAAGACTTAAACCAGGATTCTACTTCTCCAAATATATTGGTATATACAGAGATTAATTACTGTCACTAAGAACTTATTTTTCTGGGTTTTCAAGTTCAAGAAGAAATAGTTCTTCAGATTAAGGGGAAAACATATAAAATACAAGATCTGCTGTGATATCCTTTGCACTTTACGTGAAGTCTTCCCTAGTTTAATCAGAAAAGATCCTACTAAACATCCTGTGCATGTTAAATATCGCCTTCTCTGCAAAAGCAGTGGAAGTAGTAACTGGAAAAACTCTTCCTTGTTCCTACTTCCCATGCCTGTTCCTGTTACCTCTTGGCCTTTCCTCAGTTCTTTGTCTCCGTATCATTTCTCTGGTGTTTTTGTGCAAAGTAGCCAGCAGAGATTTTGACTTCCATTCCAAATTAGAGGAAACCAGCAGAGGAAGGTAGAGCAGAGCCATCTTTGTGAAGCTCTTTGGGGATTAGAGCAGGGACGAGTGTAGCATTAGCAGCGGCGCATATGTGGCAGTCTCCTGCTTGCCCATTACAGGCCCTAGACTGATGAACAAAGTTTTTGGTTATAGTCAGTACATCTGTCTTCCTTAAGAATTAGTTGTTGAAACAGAACGTATTGCAGAACTTCTGCAGCTTCACTGGAGTACAGCACCCAGGAATCATATGGAATACGTAAACTTAAAAGAATAAGATTTATAGTAGTTTCTTATAAAACGTCTCTGTCTCTTGCCTGTGAAGAATTCACAAATTTGTTGTACTCCTACACAGGTGTTAATTCCCACTACTGGGCATTATCTATGAAATGCAGATGCTTACTGAACTGTCATTCAATATAGTTTATTCAAAATGGTTGTCAGCAGAACTAAGTGTTTGCTCTGAAAAGTTAAAACCAAACTAATACTTAGAGCTTGGTGACTTAACAGACGTTTACATGCAGTTGTGTACTGAATGCTTCCAATAGAGAGTTGACTTCAAGTGAACACTTTTACAGCAAACTTCAGACATTTTGGTTAGTCATTGCTGTTGGTGATTTAATAGTCTTGCTAACAAGATTTACAGCAGACAGGACTAACTCACTTAGATGTTCTCTCAGTGGCAAAGGCAACCATTCCTCTCCAATAGCACCTGATCCAGTACCTGTGCTAGCATTGGAAGCAAAGGGAGAAGACATATGTCATTTCAGACATACAAGGTAGCAGACTGGATCATGGGGAATGGCAAGCCACCTTGCCCTGCCTTCCTAAATAGCTCATCACCTTTGGGTAGGCCTGTCCCTGTGGCCATTTCACAGTCCCAGAAGTTCTATTTCATATTTATTTAATGCCAGCATACAACTATTTGCATGCAGTCCCGTCCCCTCCCCCCCTCCTCCCTCCCCCGCTTTATTCCCTCTAATCAGCTTGCTCCAATATACACATCATTTCTCTAGGCAATGTATTATCTCCTTCAGGCTGTCTTACATTCTTTCTGATTGCAGTTCTTTCTATGTCACCCAGTGTGTTACTACTGTTCCTTACCATCTATAATACGTTGTAACCATAGATACCATGCACAATTCAACCATGAATCTTCAAGGTTCCACATTTTGTCTTGTAAATATTTTGATGAAAAGAGTGATTATGTTTCAGATCAAGGCTTCAACAGAGTGTTAGTTAAAAACATTAAGAGCATTAAAACTACGTGCTCAGCAGTGTGTATCCTTAAGAGTACAGGATGAAGTTGAATCTGAGACTCACGACTGCTGCATGTCAGCACGAAGTGCTGCTGAAAGGGTGCTTTATTTTCTTATTAGTGATCTCTCAAGGCCTGATCCAAAGTCAGTTGCAATGAAGGTAAGACTTTCCATTGATTTTAAAAGATCTTGGAACATAGATCTTTTATAGTTTAATTAATAGCTTCAAAATTGTGTTTTACGTAATTGGTAAAGTGCTCAGAATGAATATAAATGTTTATTTAAATTATTATTCTCCATTCCAGACTTAGGCAGCATTCATATCGACTACTCTGAGGGTATTCAACTGCAGAAGTAGTTGAACTGGTTGGGGTTTTTTAAATTTTTTTGGGGGGAGGGGGAAATCCTATGCTGCTTATGAGAATATTTTTGACTTAATATTGTCCTTAGCCTCATTAGGGAAATCTTTTATAAGGATTCTTTAAAAGCAGAACTTCTGTCTCTGTATATGGCTGTTAAAATCATTATACATTTTTAGGAGTAAATAAATTTAGGAGAAAAGAAATACATAATGCACCACCCTTTTATCAAGGGCATATACCACGCACCAGATGGAAAACAAACTGTGTTTACAACATTACCACTATCGCCACTGACACTACTAGAGCTACAATATGTTATAGCAGCAGCTCCATTAACCTTGCTAGTTCTGCTGGAGTTGCCTGGTAGTTTGCCCAATCTGTGTTTGTTGTCAGCAAATGGATCAAATTAGGAGATTTTCATTCTGTTTATTGACCTTTTCCCTCCTTCCTCAATTTAGGCCATAGTTCGTTCAAAATTGTTCTAGTATTGCTCTCTAAAATACTGCAAATAGATATCTCTGGATCTGTCTGTGACTCCATATGTAAATTATACTGTCTTACCTCAGAGGTGAAACTTCAGGAGAATAGTTGATAGCAAATGTGCTGTAAAAACCCAAATTCTTGCCTAGTTGATTGCCATGGTATGTAATGTGACCTGCCTAAACTGTTGACCTTTACCCGCATTAGGACACCCTGCTGTCTCTCAAGGCAGGCTTGCCCACAGGGTTTTTCACTTTTCAAATAAAAGCAGTCTTCACCACTCTTATTTATTTATTTAACATAGTCATACTTATTTGTTTGAAGTTTTGGGGAGCAGCTGGGGATGTTTGTTTTTTAAATGAATTAACTAGAAGAGTGATTCTGTTGCCCTTCCCTCGATGCCTTTGCTCACAGTTCAATTCAGCA